>NW_008671105.1:50922-63812 GCF_000695815.1 Acanthisitta chloris
CATGAGAATTGCTTGGCTGCTGCTCTTACCTTATCTGTTACCTGTTCTGTGTGTGCACACACATCTCCATCCCTCGCCAGTGAACAGTTGGTCCTCATCGACGAGGAGAACTTCACCTGAGCTCAACGCCGAGTGCAGGACCCAAAACTCACCACTCTAAAGAAGAGGGAGCACTGCAGAAACCTCTTTGCCAATTACCTTCACCAGGAAGTCCGTGACCACCCGGGCACTGCTGTAAATAGAATTCCTAGAGGAATATGAAAACGCCCCATGCTAGCGCAAATAGCTCTTCTCTGACCTTTCCCTCGTGGTCGCACTTTGTACATTAGTTGGAAATTTGGTCATGTGCTGTATGTTTATAGAAAGTTGACATTTTTTTGATACTAAACCCCCCAGTGAGTGCTGTGCTAGTTATTAAAAAAAAAAAACCCTAAAAAAAAAAAAAAACCCACAAGGGGGAGGGGGGATGAACTGTAGAAATTTGCCTATCGTGTGTTTCCAACATACATTCCAGAATCTTTGGGGTGGGATGGGGTTGAGTTTGGGATTTTTGGTTTTTCTTTTGGTTTCTTTGGTTTGTTTTATGGTTCGTTCATGTATGAAAGTCAAAGTATTTTCGTTTGGTTTTTGTTTGGTTCTGTTTTATGGATTGCCAACCTCAGCTCTGCTGAAAAGAGACAAACTCAGGGGGTGGGGTGGGATGGGGAGGGGAAGGACAGGGCAGAGGGAGGTACCTTGAAGGTGAAACTGAGCATGGAAGAGTAGCAGTCGGCAGCGTTGGACAGCAGGACCCTGAGGAACGTGTCAAGAGCAGCTACTCAACTATTTGTGACTCTTAGGGTGCTGTGAATCCCCAAATCCTTCTGCACCTCATCCAAACCAACCACCAAGCGAAGGGACGCGCAAAGGGACGCGCGAAGGGACACGCGAAGGGACACACTCCGGAGATGTTCTCTCAGCTCGACAGCCCTTCCACTCCTGCAGCCAGAACTGACATCCTTTGGGGGGGAAAAAAAACCTCACCAAATGGCTTTCTTTAACCTCCCCACAGCTCTGCCTTCACCTCCCCCCAAAAAAAATGGACATTGCCTCACTGTGTCCAACCACTCAGCAGATTGGCTCCTGTCGCTCGGAGATTTTTGTGTATTTAATGCTTCTAACTCGTCATCCCTT
Organism: Acanthisitta chloris; assembly: GCF_000695815.1. Lineage (NCBI taxonomy): Eukaryota > Metazoa > Chordata > Aves > Passeriformes > Acanthisittidae > Acanthisitta > Acanthisitta chloris. The sequence goes on from NW_008671105.1 coordinate 52,096, forward strand.
TAACACCTCCATGTACCCACCTGGGGAATATCTACATAGCACTATAGGGCATTCCTTATTCCTAGTAACTGCGGAGATGTCGCTTCTGTGTTTGCCTCATAGCCATTTTGCTCCATGTGTGTGAGCGGAGTGCGTGCGCGTGGGTGCCTGCGTGCGTGCCGGTGTATATATATAATCGCACCATAATTTATTCAGCTATATGGAGTAGAAATAGTAGAAAGAAGAAACTGGTTTTGCTTTAACTACCTGCTGCCTGTAGGTGTCTTTCTGTAACTCAGGCATAACTGTTATACATTAAAAAGGAAAATGATAAAAAAAAAAAAAGGAGAAAAAAAAAAGGTTAAAAAAAAAACAAAAACGGATTCCAAATGCCTTTGGGTGACTTGTTTGCTTATTGCGTTCTGAGAGGTAAGGGGAAGAGTTGGGGAGTTGAAAATATTCCACGTATACAGAGGCAAACTACAGATGTTTTCACTAAAAAAATAAAAAAAAAAAACCAACTCGTGGCTTAGGTTGGGAAGGGGAAGGTGGAAAAGCTACGTAAATAAATCAAACGTTTAATTTCACTGTGACTTCGCACAAGGGAAGGACAATTACCTGGCCTGTTCTCAAGACAACCAGGTCTTTATGCATTCATGTAGAGCAAGCCCTAGCCTGGGCAGGGAAGGCAGGCTGAGAGGAGAGTCCAGGCTGCTCAACAGGCACCTGGCTCTCGTTAAATGCCAAAGCTTACCATCAACAAGCGGAAAAATATTTTGAAACTATGGAGGAATACATGGCTGGGGGCTTGCAGGGGGGGAAAAAGCACTTTTGCCTTCTAACAAAGCTCTGAATTCAAAAGATTTTCCTATCTGAAGACATTTTGACTCTCTGTAAATCAGTTGATCTTCATCCAAGTGGTGCTGGACAAATATCCACACGCAGACACTGCCCTGGTTAGCCCCTGGGGTTGATTTCTGCTTGCAGAGGGTTTAGTCCAGGGAGTTAACTGGTTTCCCAAACCCAGATGAGATCACCCTTAGATAGGCTATACCAGCTGCAGGATGAGATGCTGCTTGTGTTTGTCTTTTGGGAGGAAAAGAGACAGGAACCTGCCAGCCTGGTGTCTCCCACTGGCATGAGAAGGCTCAGTGGTGGAACTGAGCTTTAAGACTTGCAAACTTTGCTCACACTGATGTTGCTCACTTCATGTGCACACCACTGGTCAGACTGGCTCAGAGTCATAGAATTTTAGGAGTTGGAATAGACCTTATAGATCATTTAGTCCCAACACCCTGCCCTGGGCAGGGATACCGCTCCGCTAGTCCAGGTTGCTCAAGGCCTCATCCAACCAGCCCCTTATCAAACACTCACTGAGACCCTTTCTTAACCCCCACCTGCTCCCAATGCCTGGATGATCCACATTTGGGAGGAAAATGGGATTAGGGGGGTCCATGAGCCAAGGGTCAGCCTCCCCAGATGGGGCTGCAGTGGGGCAGTGGGCTGAGGGGCAATGGGCTGGTCCAGGGCTGGGGCAGCTCTGGGCATACAGGAGCTGAAGCATCAGTGGGCTCTGAGGGGCTCAGTCTGGAAAATATACCAGGTCTCCAAATGGGGAATAAGCTGGAAACCACTGCTCTTGCATGATGCCAAGGGTGTTGTGCTGTCCAACACCCATAATTGTGATAATCATGGAATGGAGAGGGTCATCTCCAAGTAGAGAAGTAACCAACTTTAACCATCGGAACAGGAGTGTTAGCAGCAGGGTTAGCCTCAGCTTCCCACACCCCTTAGAGGAATTGTATTTGAAATCTGTAAAATTTTACCCAGACCTTCCCACTTTAGACCTTCACTCACTAGCAACACCTGATTTCCACCCCGGACCTTATGTGTTTTGGCAGTGACCAATCCATCCGTGCCACGTGTTCATAGAATCATAGAATCAACCAGGTTGGAAAAGACCTCCAAGATCATTGAGTCCAACTCTACCGTGGTCACTAGCCCATGGCACTAAGTGCTACATCCAGTCTCAGCTTGAAAACCTCCAGGGATGGTGAATCCACCACCTCCCTGGGCAGCACATTCCAATGCCTGAGCACTCTCTCCGTAAAAAAATCTCTTCCTCGCACCTAGAGGGCTGTGTAAAGGAAGGGGTCCCCTTTTTCCAGGAGCCCTAAAACATTCTTTCTAGCCACATCCCTGTTTTCCAATCCATATTGTCCTGCTGCCTACAGGTAACATCCTTGTGCTCCCTCTCAACCCCCCCCGGGATGACTTCTCTCCCTCAATGGTCACGTTCAGGCTCCTCCGCGAGCGTTTCAACACTGCCCTCAACTGTTCCCTGAGCTCCTCGTCCTCTTTCCCAGCGTCTCAACCCTTATCTAAGGAGCGCAGGATATTTCCCAGGCCTTGCCAGAGTCGATCCGTTGCCCTCTCAAAAAGACATCAAGGGCACGAGTGATCCCCCAAGGGAACTGCCGGGGCTGATACAGCTCCTGCGACAACTATCACCGGTCAATTATGGCTCTAAGCTGTCGTCGACGTTAATCTGCTGATAAGCTGGTGATAAATCAAATTCTAGTCAGTTTGACACCAGCTGCTAACTTGTGCAAAGGCTTTGCATGCTGCAGGATGAGGATGGGGCACTGACCCTGCACACTGTGTTGGTCCTGCGACATTGGACTTGACCCAAGGTGTATAGGGCCATGAGAGGGGCTGATCCTTTGCCCTGGTGGGGCTAATTCTGTGCTCTTTTCCTGCTCTTTGTCTTAGTTAGTTAGCTAGTTAGTTAGTATTTGAGTCTCACATCTGTGCCCTTCCAGCCCTCCGTGCCCTGTGCCATCATCTCTACACTTAGCACAGTCTCCTCTTCCCTCCCACTGCATATTCCACAGGAGCTTTGCATTTTGCACAGGACACTGTGATTCTAAGCCAGCAGAGACACAGAGCACACATAGAGATAGAAAGATAGATAGAGAAAGGTAAATATATCTAAATATCTATTTATATCACTTCTGTGTCATTTTGTAGGGCAGAAGCACTTGACAGCATAACCAGCATTTTCCCTTTAAATGACACCAAGTGTGTGGGGCAGTCCCAGCTGGAGGGAAGGGATGTGCCATCCAAAGGGACCTTGACAGGCTTGAGAGGCCAATGCAAACCTCATGGAGTTTAACCAAATGAAGTGCAAGGTCCTACATCAGGGCCATGGCAATCCCAGGCACATCTCAACCGGAGTGTGATAAAGATTTAGAGCACAGGGAGGCACAAATCCTGGCCCTGCCAGGGGAGGATGCTCTGACGGGGTTTGGGGTGGTTTAGTATCCTGATTTCTATCGAAGCTGAAAATCCACTCTGAAACTATGATCCAGGGGGTCATAAGAGTGATGTCCAGTTTAGGAAATTCCCATGGGAAACTTGGAAGATGTGTTTGAGCACCCACCTCCCTCACCAAACATCAGGCTCTGCTCTTTAGAGCAACACACCAAGTCTTTAAAACCTGCTCCTGAATTTTTGCTCAGTTCCAATTGCCATCAGTAGCCTCATTTTTTGGGAAGTGCATCCTGTGCATCTCAGGGCCTACTTAGAATCATAGAATCATAGAATCAACCAGGCTGGAAAAAACCTTCAAGGTCATCAAGTCCAACCCTACTGTGATTACTAGACCATGGCACTAAGTGCCACTTACACCAGGAACTTGAATCACTGGAAAATATCTTTACCCTCTGACTCAAACACCACTGGAAGTCCCCAGTGGACTTCATCCTTGTGTGCAGCAGGTGCAGCCTGTTGGACAGCAATGCAGAGAAAGTGGTGAATGCATTGACACCTCTTTTTGGGAGGACAATTCCTCAATTCCTCCATCTCCCTGTGCTATTCCTGTTTCTTTCCAACCCCATCCCATTTCACAAGCCCTACAACATCCCTTTGGATGCAGGGCCCACCTTGTGGTTCAGCTATACAGGATGTAAATACCTATTTTAGGTATTTGGAAGGTATAAATACCTATATTAGCTATTTCCAGCTCCCATATCTCTCTGATGGACTGAGGAGATTAGAGTTGAGCTACAACAGGCCTGATGGCAGCAATCCTGACAGCCACACGTGCACAGAGACTGTGCCTAACCCACTGCATCCCTGCAGGAACCATCCTGCTAACAGCATCCTGACTCCCCCTTTCCAAGCCTTAATCCTCAAGGGATGTTTTCCCAGCTCAGGAGTCAGCCCCATCTCATGACCTGTGTTTAGATCCCTTGTTGCTCATCTCAGGGCTTACAGCTCCCATCAGCCACTGACTGTGGCAGCAAATTTGGCTCTGCAGCCTTGAGCTTTGCAGCATTTCATGAGCAATTTCTTTTCAGAATAGGTGTAGAGAAGTTTATTATAATGGGCTGTGGCCCTGCATAAAATCAGGGTGTTCTGAGCAGGGAGAGGTGTATGAAAGGGAATTAAATGACTGAGGAAGGATTTCCTTGGGAGGCTCATTTCTTTCTTTTTTAAGGATTAATATAATTAATATCCTGTCCTGGGCAGGCCACACTCACCTGGTGCAAACCAGCCCAGAATTTTAACTGGCTTTGCTGATTTACACTAGTCAGGGAGCTCATCCTGCATTCCTCTAACATTCCTGTCATTCCTTCCCTAATGTTCTGCATCCTTGCATCAGTCTTTCCAGCATTTCCACTCCAAGCTGACTTCTTTGGGGGAGTTTTCCCAGAAAAGCTGAGTGCTGGGAGAAGGAGTGTCCTTGGCTCTTTGGCTGAAGGAGGAGTGGAAGGTGAGGAGGATGAGATGCAGACACAACCCTATCTACCTTCCCAGGAGAAAAACAGACAAAGGGAGAAGGATTTATTCTGTGGGTGCAGCAGATGCAGTTTAGAGTGCTCAGAAGGGTGGCTGTGATTGCCTCTATCCAAATTCCCTCTGACACAACAGCAATGGAATATGCAGTGAGCAGAAGACAGGACACCAGGAGATCCATCCTTTTCCTGGTGCTGGAGGGATCTTGGACACCACAGTCAACTCCTCAGACTCTATTTCATAGAATCACAGAATAACCAGAGCTGGAAGGGACCCTGGAGGATCATCAGTGCAACTCCTGGCCCTGCACACGACATCCCTGAGAACCTACCATGTGCCTGAGAGCATTGGCCAAACACTCCTTGAGCTCCTTGAGTTCAAACTGAGGGAGGGAAAGTCTAGGTTGGATGTGAGAAAAAAGTTTTTTACTCTAAGGGTGGTGAGATACTGGCCCAGGTTGCCCAGGGAGGCTGTGGCTGCCCAAACCCTGGCAGTGTTCACAGCCAGGTTGGCTAAAGCCTTGAGTAACCTGCTCTGGTGGGAGGTGTGTTGGGGCTGGATCATCTCTAAGCTCCATTCCAACCCTTAAATTCTATAATTCTATGATTCTCTGATTCCATGATTCTCTGTCAGAGAATATTTGGGGCAACCCTAGCCTCCCTGAGCCACCTGTGGTATTTTACCCCCAAATATTCCTCCTAGAATTTCCAGGTTGGGTGGTGCAGCTCCTATTTTAGTCCTCACAGTGGGTTTTCTTGAATGGTGATGTGGGGAAATCAGGAAGCTGCAAAGGTATTTCCTAATTCTCCCTGGGATATTTCCCCTCCAGCAGGTTCTGGGCATCCCTAAATCACACCAGGGCTCAACACAGATGCCAGGAGAGACACAGCTGGAGGATAGAACATCTCATGATATAAAACATTAGGGTTTTCTTAAATCGAGGGGCTGGAAGCAAAAAATGACCTTCTACCTCCTTCCTCCCTCCTCACCACACTCCTAAATCTCTAACACACCAACAAGTGCCTTAAATCTCTCTCTTAACATCAATGTGAGACTTTCAATCCTTCAGGGATGAGTTGGATGTCCAAGAGCTGCCACACAAACCTTCTGCCCTCATCTTACACCTTCCTTTCCCTTCTCCTTTCTCTTCTCTCATCCTTTTTTCCCCAGCAAGACTCAACCTCAAGGTGGCTCCTTGGGAAATAAATAAAGAATGCCAAATCCTGGCTGCTCTCTGCACGTCCCTCACCCTATTCCACACAGAATTGCCTTTTGTATCCAGCCAGGCTAATTATTATTAATGGTAGATATGGGTTTATTTCAACTAGAGGGGAAAAAAAAAAAAAGGCTGAGGGGGAAGGGGAGGGAGGATGAGAATGGGAGGGAAGAGGGGGAAAAGGAGCAAAAAAAAAAAAAAAGAGAGAGAAGAAACCCACAAGAAACTGTTCACATTTCCCGAGACATGGCCAAAGCTTTTATGAATATAAGTGGATTTGTAACAAGCATTGCAGCTGCACATAAGGCATTCAGACATGGAGACAATTTTACTAGATAATAGACTATCACGCAGGATACAATTTAAATTAAAAAATGCAATTTTCACCTTGAAATGAACAAATGATTACAATTTCTATACAAATTAAGGCATTCAGGCTCTCTTTCAGTAGTGGCATCAGTCCATGAAATATGACATAATTACCATGAAATACATTTTCAAATATTTTGATTTTTGTCCCCTTGCTTTTAAAAAACACAGCTCAGGCTTCTCTCTCTCTGTGTGTGTGTGTGTGTGTGTGTGTGTGTGTGTGTGTGTAGGGTGGGGGGAGCAGCTCCTCTTAGTCCACCTTCTGGGGAAAAAAAACATTCAAAAGAGAAGCAAAAGTACCCAAAGATTAAGCTTCCCCCCTTCTCCCTCCTCCCACCTCCTCCTTTCTCCCCCTTCTCTTGACTTGGCAGATAAAATTGAAAAAAAAAAATCAGACAGAAAGAAAAGGAACGAAGCGAAAGGCTCCAAAGCCTCCAGATTTATCTAAATTACTACGCTTATCTGCAAAAATCACATCTGCTGGTTATCTACTGGCTCTGCAGATCTCCTGCCCCCCCTCCCTTTTCTCCCTTAAAATGCTGGGTTTATTCCTCTCTTTTATTTTTTAATTATTTTTCCATTATGTTCTCTTTTGCGAGCCGCAGAGACAAGGAGAATCAGAGAAACTGCGACCCAGGGGGAGGGGGAGGAGGGAGAATGGGAAGAAGAACAGGGAAGTTTGCAGGAGGAGGTGGAATTTGTTGGGAAAGGAGGGTGAGTTTCTTTCCCCACACCACTGGTCAAGAAAACCCACTGTGGGGACTGAAATAGGAGCTGCACACCCAACCTGGAAATTCTAGGAGGAATATTTGGGGGTAAAATACCACAGGTTGCCTAGGCAGGATGTGGATGTTCCAACCCTGGCAATGTTCATTCCAGGTTGGCTAAAGCCTTGAGCAACCTGCTCTGGTGTGAGGTGTCCCTGCCCAGGGCAGGGGTTGGGGTTGGATCAACTCTAAGCTTTATTCCAATCCCTAAAATTCTATGATTTTTCATAGAATCCTCAAGGTTGTAAGAGACAGCTCTAAGATCATCAAGTCCAACCATTAAGCTGCCAATCTGCTGTGGTTTGGGGGTTAAAATACCATATCTGAGAACTTTCTATTGAGGTTTCACCATCCCATCCTGGTCTAGGGGGTTGTAGCATCCTACCCAGGCACCCACCATGGTATCTCAGCTTTTGTCTTCCCTCCTACTTAGGGTATCCTTAAATTAAAGGTGCATTGAGAGAATCAACTGTGCCTGAAAAGGACTGATGTTGCCTTATGCTTTGGCAGATCTGTATCAAACTCCCCTTTATTTATTCCTCTATCAAATGGCTCCTGGGAATATTTCCCCTATTGTGGTTAAATTGTTTCCTACAATGCAACCCAATATTTTTAGGTGGTAAATGTATAAACTATTTCTGCATGTTCTGTAGCTGGGAGGGGAAACAGAGGCCTTTGCATCTTGCTGATGGGTAGAAGTTCTCATCATCAAGCCCAAGGGTTTGGTACCAACATTCCTTAGCTGAGGAGGAGTGAAATTCCCATCCTGTGCTGGAGGAACCACCATCAAGTTTGGAGAACTTGTCAAAAGTGCCTTCAAATTAATCCTTTGCTGCAGAACACAATTGATGGAGTGGGTTTAGATGGGATATTGGGAGACTGTTTACAAGGACCTGGAGTGACAGGACAAGGGGGAATGGCTTCACATTGACAGAGGGGAAATTTAGTTTAGATATTGGGAAGAAATTCCTCCCTGGTGATGAGACACTGGCACAGGTTGCCCAGAGAAGCTGTGGTTGTTCCATCCCTGGGAGTGTTCCAGGCCAGGTTGGATGGGGCTTGGAGCAACCTGGGCTGGTGGAAAATGTCCCTGCTCATGGCAGGGCTGGAATGTGATGAACTTTCAGCTGAGGATTATTTAATGTGAGTTCTTGCAGGCAAATTCCCTGTGGCAGAAGCAACTGAGCAAAGGATACAGGAATCAGCCCTCACTACAAATACTTCTATATTTTATTAGCATCTCCTTATCACTTTCCCCATCTTCATCTAGAAAATCTGGCAATTCTTTGTATTTCATAGCAAACATATTGATTTCAGTTTGGAAAAAACGACATCAGCAGCAAAGTGCTGAGTATTGTTTTGATAATAATCAATAATCTCAGCTGAAAAAAATATTAATAATTCGCTAAGAAAAAGCATTTTAACAGGAGTTGGACCTGGTTGTTTTACACTCAATAAGTGAAATAAATAAATAACTTTCTCTTCATTCCTCCTCATGTCCTAAAGGAGGAGAGGACAGGAGGGGTCTGGGGTTTGAGTTTATATCAGCTTTGCACAGTCCTGAGGATTTATATGCTCAGGAATCTGTTCTTTTAGCCAAAACTGCAGCCAAATGGGTCTCTCCAGCACTGGGCTCAAGCTTCAAATCTTACAAAGATTTTCACTTCACATATCTATTTCATTTGTCTTTTAACCCAAATGTGTCTCTATCAATAAAGGTGCAGCTGATCCTGGGGGAGTCAGAGTCACCTTGTGATCAGGATGTGGGAAAATCAGGACCACATGCAGCTCCAGGGGTTGGAACAGAGCAGTTATTCACTGTCAGAGCTGCCACCATCCAGCCCAATTTTCACACACCCAACCTCCATCTCAGCCCTACCTTGGCACAGAGAGGTGACACCTCTGCAGAGCTCAGCTCTCCACTTAAAAGCCACTTCCCAAGCAGCTCCAGAGCTCAACCTTGGAGCAGCTCAGCTCCAGCTCTGCTTGTGACTGACTGAAAGCTTTCCATGAGCACTGCTGCTCCTGGAGGAGATCCAGCCTCACCCCTCTGAGCCCATGAGGTCTGAAAACACCAGGAAATGATGGGTTTCAGTTCAGTTTTCAGGTGAATAACAAACTCAGCTCACTCAGTGGTTTATTCTGTAAGATCTGCTCAACCTGGGAACTGTCTAATGCTGTCTAGAGCCAAGTTCTTCCCAAACCTTCAACTTAAAGGGTGATTTCAGCTCACTGATGGCTTCAGCTCACTCCACTGGAAATCCAAATGGCTAAGATCTTCCCAGCATCTTATTTCTGGCTAGCAGTCCACCTAGACAGCACTTTGTTAGGGAAATAGCTTTGAAGAGATGCCCTTGAGCTCTGGGTGTCATCTAGGCATGGCCAAGGGGGAGATCAGCAAGGGTCTCTATGACTGATACTGGTCTTGGCTGGGTTTACTGGGTGCTTGAGGAGATTTGGGCTTTTCTCCAGCCACATTCAACAGGTTCTTTAGCTTGTCTGGGGAATCCTTCTTCCCTCAAAGCCACCTCTCTGTCACTGCTCCACAGCTCCTGCAGAAAGGCTTTGCAGTGTGGCCCTGGAGGGTGGTTGCAGAGAGCCAAAAGCATGAGAGTTTTATTAGTATTATTAAAATGTTGGAGTAATTAATTGTAATTAAGAAAGATAAAGCTTCAGAAGGGAAAGCACAGCGATTACACCAGGGGGTGTTGGCAGCAGGCCCTTCCCTGCAGAACAAGGAGGTTTGTGCAGCTGTAATTCCTGTCTGCAGGAAACACCCAACTACCTGGGCATCAGCTCCATCCTCCAGGGCAAGGAAGGAGGGTTTGTTTCACTGAAAACATGAGGCACAGAGGCTGGCTCCATGCTGGATGTTGGATGAGAGAGAGATGAGGGAATTGGGTTTGTTTAGCCTGGAGAAGAGGCTCAGGGGTGACCTCATGGCTTTCTGCAAGTCCCTGCCAGAGTTGGAGAGAGGTGGGGGATGTCTGTCCTGCCAGGGCTGCAGGGAGAGGACTGGAGGGAATGGCCTTGAACTGAGACAGGGGAGAGGCAGAGGAAGTGGTAGGAAAAATGTTTTCTCTGTTAGGATGTTCAGGCACTGGAATAGGGAACTGCCCAAGGAGGTTTGGAGTCACCATCCCTGGAGGTGTTGAAGAGGTGTCTGGATGTGGCACTGGAGGATCTGGTTTAGGGTTTAGGGGTTGCAGCAGTGACAGGTTAATGGTTGGACTTGATGATCTTAGAGGTCTCCTCCAACCATGGTGACTCTATGATTCTATGACCCACTGCATGTACAGAAAGTTGCCCCCACTGTTACCCCAAACAGGCAAACTTTCAACCAAACTCAAGCACATCCATGGCAAAACAGAGGATGCTCCATCTCTAGGATGACCACCAGGGACTGGAGCAAGCTCCAAAGCATTCCCAAGCAATTCCTCACCTTGAAGCTGAGATTTTAGTCCGTGTTTTTGCAACTCTCCCTGTGCCTTTAAGCCAGGCCCCAGCTGGGTTTGCCACCCGAGTGAAGAGGATGCGAAATTAAGTTATGTGAGGCTCCTGCAGCTGAACCAGATGCGACTAAAACCAACCTCTTTATGTATTCATGAGCTGTGTGGAAGAGAAATAAAAGGATTCATTACCACGCAAACTGTTACTAATGACATGTACCTGGTGCCGAGCACCTCTGGAAATCTAATGCGACACACTGGAGGAGAAAATGTATTCGCTTTTCAGAGGCTAGTGCTGAATGGAAAATTTCCCCTCCTTGGCCCTTCCTCATTCTGCATTCACTAAAAGCAACATTTACAATTCTTCTGCCATTATGTCCTACCAGGGCCTCTGTGCTTTTTGTCACGACCTTGATATTAGCTGAAAATTGGAAATTCGCTGGCAGAGCGGAGCTGGGGAGGGTTGGGGAGCAACTTGCTCTGCCTCCTGCTTTGCCAGGCACTGAAGAAAGAAAGAAAGAAGAAAAAAAGAATGAGAAAAAGCAATACTTCACTCTTTTTAACTACCCAGCAGGAAAAGGTGGAGGATGCAGAAGCAAGAGGGAGAAGTGTGAGCAGATACAGTTCTGCAGCCCTCGGTGCACGTTACCTCTGCATTGGCTCTTCAAAAGGTGTTAGGAAACAAAATACTTTAGCTTATCTTCCCCCAAATCCCTTTCCCAGCCTCTGGGCAAAGCAAGCAGCTGATGGGATGCCTGGTTAGTGTTGTATGGCTGGTGATGTGTGTTTGCTGTGCTTCAGCATCCTTCCTTTAGCTATAGTGCTCCTAGAAAACTCTCATCTCTTCCAAGGAGTCTTCCATACACTCACCATGGGTGACAGAAAACCCCTCATCCCTTCCAAAGTCTCTTCCATACATCCACCATGGATGATAGGAAACTCCTCATCCCTTCCAAGGAGTCTTCCATGCATCCACCATGGATGATAGGAAACCCCTCATCCCTTCCAAGGAGTCTTCTATACATCCACCATGGATGATAGGAAACTCATCCCTTCCAAGGAGTCTTCCATACACCCACCATGGATGATAGGAAAACCCTCATCCCTTCCAAGGTCTCTTCCATACACTCACCATGG
>NW_008671105.1:64043-64427 GCF_000695815.1 Acanthisitta chloris
CCACCATGGATGATAGGAAACTCCTCATCCCTTCCAAGGACTCTTCCATACATCCAGCATGAGGATATACTCCCCCCAAGCCAATTCCACACCACTTCTTTCCCCATTTTGGCTGTTCATTTCCTCACTCCCAGCTCTACTTCTGTAGTTAGTCATGGTCTTTCTGCAAGTCTCCTCATATTTGGGTAGTACTGGTTCAGACAAGGTTTGGGGACTCTGAGGAGCTGTGGAGAGCACAAGGCTCTCAAAAATATTTGTATTATTCCTTGTATCCAGGTGTGATGGGTAACTGCTCCCAAAATGGAAGGAGAAGGGGTTTGTTGGGTTCTATTCTCACATCTCTTGACACTGATGCATCTCCAGTGCCTTCAGTTAGGTCATTCC
>NW_008671105.1:64446-85931 GCF_000695815.1 Acanthisitta chloris
CATAATCCAGATAAACTGTATGACAAGTGGCTTTAGGAGAGAGTGAGGAGGGTCTGCACATAAGGAACAGGGAGGGATGTGGAGGGAGGGAGCCTGACATTGGCAGTTGAGCTAAACCACCTGCCTGCTGCAAAACTGCAGCTACTCCACTTGAATTGACATCTCAGCCAAGTGTCAGTGCCAGTTTTGACCCCACTAGAGCTACAGCCAGGGTGGAGCTGTGCTGGTTTGGAGTCCCAGTGTGTCACAGCCTCGAGGCTTTGCTGCACCCCTAACAGGCAGAAAAACCTGTGGAACTGCCATAACCCAATACCTTTGCTGCTGACTTTTGACTTTTCAACGTTTGCACCTCTTAACAGAAAACAGACACTTGCTTTGAGCACTGGCTTTTTGGAAGGAAATCACCTTTCCCTTTTTTCCCCTTCATCCCTTTCTTCTCCCCATTTTTGGCTATCTCTGCCTCCCTCCTCCCTCTCCTCCTGTCTAAATCTCTGTCCTTGCCTTCCTCTCTCCCTGCCTGTCCCTCACCAGCCCTGTCACTTGTCAAGTTGCTTCTTATCCACTTCATTAGCCCCTGGTCCCTTGTTTACCAAGGGGCTCTGTATTAGTTGGAGAGCTTTCTAATTTAATCAAGGTTAGAGACGCAATTGCAGGTCTTGTTTGCCCAGCATGCTGGCCCTGCTCTCTGATTAATTCACAGGGAGTCACATGTGCTGTTCTGCTTTGTTTGTCATTTCTCCCATCGTGTCCTGCTCCATTCTCTGTCCTCCAGGTGCTCAGGGCTGGGAAAACACACTGCTGGGGATAGGGAGACCAAGCTGCACCTAAATGCTCAGGGATGAAGCTGTATCATAGACTGATATGTATTTTTTTTAACCAAAACTGCAGCTAAATAAGTCTCTCCAGCACTGGGTTCAACCTTCAAATCTATATGAAGACTATTACTTCACATACCTATTTTCACTTGCCTTTCAACCCAAAGAAAGCTAAATGTGTCTCTATCAATAAAGATGCAGCCAATCCTGGAGGAGTTAGATTCACCTTGTGATCAGGATGTGGGAAAAGCAAGTCCACATGCAGCTCCAGGGGTTGGAGGAGAGCAGCTATTCACTGTCAGCTCCCAAAGCTGCCACCATCCAGCTCAATTTTCACACACCCAGACTGCAGACTCCAATGTGCAACAGCTCTTGAAGTCATCCTGGATGGTGCAATTGGTGTAAAAAAAGGGGAATGGTGGATTCTGAGGTCTTATGATTAGGAGCAAACTTGCCTAAAGTTCATGTTGTCTTTATAGGAGACGAAAATCTCTCTTCATACCCTCTCTCCCCCTGTCTGCACTGGTGGGATACAGCTACCCTTCTATCCTGATGCCAAATGCACCCTGGGCAGGAATGAGTGCCATTCCCACATGGAGAGGGTTTATTTCCATGCCCTGGGTATTGTCTGCCCCTTGTGCCATAGCTTTCCATGGCACAAATGAGTGTAAAACATCACTACTCTGAGTGGGTGACATTAGCAGGAGTATCAGTAGCCTTGGGAGAGAACTGAGTCCTTTGCATGCCAAGAAGCATTAAAGTCTGATTTTGCACAAAGAAGGGCATGGCCTGAAGTGCTGACAGATATTTCCTCGGTCTCAACTGCACACACAGTCCATTTGCATGACCTATTTTGCACAGGAGCATCCATTACCTGGCTCTGATGCCAAATATTTGCAAAACTGGAGCATCCAGTTAAGAAACAGCAGCTCTGGCTGTACCTCAGCTGAGAAACAGGTGGGTTTGCACCAGGATTTGATGCCTGAACTACAGGAATCACTGTCTGTGGTGTGGGGGGAGTTCCTCAGTGGTAAAACAGGGATAAACTTCCTAAAACAGAAGGCCTTGGGCAGCCATAGGAGTTAAATTCATGTCTATTGGCCTTACTCTGTTGGGCTGGGAACCTGTAAAACCCCTTTGCACCTCAATTCCTCATCTATTAAATAGGGATAAACAGCATTTCCATCTGTCATGGGGAAAGAGCAGGAAACTGCTTGAGGTGCATTGACAGATGTATTTAATTGGGAGGTTCATCCTGTTGGATCTGTGTCTGGGAGCAACTCTGGAGAGGTATAGGAACATCTTCTCAGCATCAATAATGTCCATAAACTCACCATACAGGTATGGTAGGAAAAGGAGGGTATCATTTTTAAGGAGTATCTTGGAATGGCTGGAGTTATTGTGGCCAAAATGATGGGGTGGGGAAGGAATGGGTTAATCTTTCTAGGGAAAAGGAGTGTGGGGTGTCTAGGGCTCCTGGTAGGGGGTGGGATGGGATGGGATGGGATGGGATGGGATGGGATGGGTGGCCTGCTGTCCCTAATGAGGGAGGAAAAGTGCTTGATTTTTAACAAGTGCTGGGTGGTTGGGGTGAGAAAAGGGGAGGGAAAAGGAAGGGGAGAAGGCTGGAGGAGGGAAGGGGGAGTGAGAGCACTGGCCACTTGAATTTCAGGCCTCTCAGGGAAAAGTGGAGCCCTGAACTATTTTCCCAGGCTGTGAGAAGGCATCACAGCTGGCTTGCCCCCCACCCTGGGCCAGGAGGGAGGGTCTGAAGTGGTGCCAAAGTCTTAGTGTTCCTAATGAAAACGAGAGGAGGAGAGGTTCCAGGAGGGCTCTCCCTGGCTGGAGCAGAAAGATGAGCCTCTCCCTGCATGCAGCTGCTCACCACATTGCCTGGCTCAGGGAAAAATAACATCAGGAGCCTCTGACAAGTTATCATCTGCAGTTAAAAGGAGCTGACAAGTGGGGGAGGCAGCCCAGGCTGTAAGTGCAGGTGTTACCCAGGAATTATCACCTTCCCCACAGCCTGGGCAGCAGGAAATCAGCCCATGGCCCCAGCACTTGGGGACAAGGATGCTTAGAGCCAGCAGGGAGGTTTGGGCCAGGAATGGGCTGAGGGGGCAGATCCCTGGTCATGTTGATCACATCCTAGTTGGGATTCAGGGGTTCAATGGTACCTATGTCCTCTGAGGGGCTCAAAGAACACCAGCTGGGAAAAAAAAAAAAGCCAGGAGGTTCCCATTTTAGTAACCAAAGCAGAATGAAAAGGTGATGATGTCACCTCTTTCTTCCCTATTTCTCCTTCTGTACTCAGCCAATCTCTGCCCCCCAAGAGGGAACAAGAAATCCTGTTCTAAGAGCCTCTTTCCTGCTTGAAGTTATTCCCTTCTCTTCAGTCCTGTGCAAGGTGGAGAGCAGAATGGCAACCAAAGGTGTGGGACAGGACAGGGAGCAGCAGCTTGGCCATGGACAACTGTTTTATTGTTGGTATGACTAAAACCCTCAGTTCTTTAGCTCCTCAGAGTCACAAGTAAATCAGTCTTGGGGTTTTAGCTGATTCCCCCAACCATCACTTCCTCCCTTAGCTCCCCAAGCCACAAACTTGTGCCTTTGCAAGTCCCTGGTGTGTTTGGGCACAAGACTGCACAGTGCTGGAGTCAGGTTCTGGATATCAGCCTGATTTCATCAGCCAGTTCCTGTTTTTGTTAGCGTGGAACAGCTCAGTGTGTGTTCAGTTTCTTCCTGAGACGGATTTATTCATTTACATGAGTAAATGAACCTGAGGGAACAGCATGGAGCTGTGTCAAGGGAGGTTTAGGGTAGATAATAGGAAAAAGTTCTTCCTCCACAGGGTGTTTGGGCACTGAACAGCTCCCCAGGGCAGTGGTCACGGCCCCAAGGCTGACAGAGCTCCAGGAGTGTTTAGATAATGCTCTCGGGCACAGGGTGGATTGTTGGGGTTATGCAGGAGCAGGAGTTGGACTCAATAATCCTCGTGGGTCCCTTCCAGCTCAGGATATTCCATGATTCTGTGATTTATATGCCATTTGCTAGCAAGATCTCTGGGATGCAGAGCCCCTGTGCCATGTGGAGTGGTGGCCCAGCATCCCTACATGTGTTCATCCCAAATCCTTCCCATCATCTCCACCTCAACCACCTCCTCCCCTCGCCCACATTCATTCCCTGTGGGAGCTGTCATTTTCTCCACCATTTCTGACTGCTTCCAGCTTTGGAAATCTAATTTCCAATCAGCAATCCATCAGCCTGGCATGGCTGAGCTGTAAAAACATCCTGGAGGCCTCCTGAATTCCCCTGCTCTCAATAGACAGGCTCTGCCCCATGGGGAGGATGCTGGTCCAGCAGGGATTGCTGCTTTGTTCCTGGGCAAGCGTAACCGAAGGCACCAGAGCAATTCCCAGAGAACAGCACTGCACAGTGGGATGATGGCCAGGAACAAGCTCCCCAAGGAGAAGGGAAACAAAGGGACTGGGACACCAGGAGAAACTTTCTGAAGGCAAAGCTGGGCTGTGTGAGCAACTCAACTGGAGCTCAGCAGCAGCTTTGCTAACGTGGAATTTCACATTTTCAGGGCAGAGATTTCTTTGGGTTTGTGCTCAGAGAAGGAGCCACTTGTGCAATATCTGGTTTAGCTGCAAGTCTGCAAATGCTTTGGGAATATCCTGGGCCTGCAGTCAGGGCTGGCTGCTGTGGGAATTGGGGAGAACAGCAGTTCTGCTGGTGCTTGATGCTGTTTTTAGCAAACGTGATGTGCAGGCTGTAAATCCTGTGGGAAGCAGCTTCTCTGCATGTCATCTGCTTGTGCAGAGCTGCTCAGCAGCCTCATTAACACCCCACACTGCATCTGCAGCACTGAATGTGAGGACAGAGGAGGCACAAAGTCACACAAGCAGAATAGCTGTGGTGCAGCAGAAGTGCAGCTCAGAGGACCCATCACAAGGGGTTAAACACACATCCAGGCTTGGCCTTCCTCCTCCAAGCAAGCAGAGCAGGGGCTGCCATGCTGAGCTTGGGTTTCACAAGCAGCTCTGGCTATAAAATCTGATCGTGCCTCTGCCCTGATTGATGGTTCCAGTGAAAACATCAGGCAGATCTGCCCAGAGGGATCACGTTTTCCAGGGCGCAGCAGACTGACATCCTATCCCCCTCGGCAGCACAGCAGCAAGCTGGGACCAGTTGTGCCTGTCCCACTTGTTACCCAGCCAGGGATGGAGGGTGAAAGGGGAGTGGAGGGGAAGCAACAACTCTCTGGGGCTTGAGCATCACTCCAGGTGAGTGACTGCTGAGCATCTCTGAGCCAGCAGCAGCTGAGAGGGAGGTGTGATGTTCAGCCCTGGGGTGTAGGAAATACTGAAGGAAACAGGTTGCCCAGAGAAGCTGTGGCTGCCCCATCCCTGGGAGTGTTCAAGGTCAGGTTGGACAGACTTGGAGCAATCTGGGCTAGTGGAAGGTGTCCCTACCCATAGCAGGGGGTGGAACTGGGTGATCTTTAAGGTCCTTCTCAACCCAAACCATTCTGTGGTTCTACAATTCTATGAAACCCTTTTCTCCACCATACACTGCAGCAAATTTGGGATGCCAACCTGCTGCCTTCCCATTTATGCCCAGGACAATCCCAGTGGCATTCCAGTATCCATTTGGGCAGTTGCACCATGGTGTACAAAGTCTAACAAAGCCCTTCTTAGCAAAGCCCTGAGTGTGCAGGAGGAGCTGACAGCAAGCAGCTGCAGAGGTGCAAATGTACAACCCCTGAGGAGTTACTGGGAGTAGGGGAATTAGCTGCTGGATGAAGCAGAGGATGCTGGCACAGCTCCCCTGACACAAACATCCTCTTTAGGCACAGCTAGACCACCCTGGGACTGGTTTTGCTGCACAGTGTTGCTGTATAACCCCTGAGCAGCAGCAGCTACAGAGGTAAGAGCTGCAAAGGGAGCAGAGCAGAGGGAGCAGACACATCCCTGAGTCTCCCTCCATCTGCATCCAGCTGGAGCTGGCTTACATCCTTCCCATCCTTCCCTCCTTCCACCTAGTTTTATTCCCTGAGTTGAGGCACCAGCAGCAGAGACTTGGGGCTGAGAAAACAAAGCTCACAGCTGGATCTGAGCAGCTGGAATGGGAACACTGGGGCTATTCCACGGTCCTGCTCAGTTGGGCTCTTTTCTTTGTCCATGTGGACAGAGCACAGTGCTCAGCCGGTGCCAGCAGTAGGTGGCACATGCCTTTGTCCCAGCACTGTAGGAACCAGCCTGGTTTTTTGGGAGCCAACACTCCCTGGATGTGTCAGCAAGGAGAGGGGTAAGGCTCCCTCCCCTGTTCGCAGAGGGTTAGTGGGAACACAGGCGCCTCTTGCCCCCCCTTCCCTGCAGACACTTGGGGAAGGACTCCTTGGCCAAGGCAGTGCCTTCATAGCCGGTGGGTGATGTCAGGGCACAGCTGTCTCCAGCCATCCTGCTGCCACCCCCGGATTAGGGCCAGGAGAGGGAGGGGGACACGCATTCCTGGGGGATGGGAGTCATCCCGGCACTCCCCTCCCTGCCTCTGCCTTTCCCCACCGATTGCTCTGTGTGTGTTGGGTTTAGCCAAAGCCATGTGCCCCCCACAACCATCACTTCAGCCCCCCAGAACCTGCTCCAGCATGGGACCCTGTGCAGTTTGGCCAGGTGTACAATGCAAGGCAGGGAGGAGTGTGCCAGCAGTGCATGGTGATCTCACCCCCAGGTTTTTGGCTCTTACCCCCTCCCCAGAGCCCACTCATTCCCACCGCGGGCCAGCAACTGGGAGCAGAGGATGGGAAACCTCTTCATTGTTTGTAGGGGTTTAGTCACTTCCTAGGCTCATTCCCAACACTGTGCCTCAACATTCCCATCCACTACAGGTTGGCAGCACTTCCATGCCTGCACATCCCTGCCTGAGAAGGGATTCCCTGCAGGAAGGTTTGAGCATCCCTCTGGGAATACCTATAGATGCATCCACTGCACCCAGCCTGGTGGAAGAAACCTTGTCTGAGCCTTCAGCACTTGAAGACTAGTTTGCACCCTCTGGAGCTCAGGGAAATTTTGACTCAGAGAATGTCTCTGGAAGCCCCAAAATCAAATGAATCCTGTTCCCTGAAAACCCCCAAACTCTGCAGCATCAGGGTGGGATCCCCTTTGCCTGCGTGATTGACCCTCACCAAACTGCAGATGTGATGCTGAAGGAGAGACACACTGGTCCCACAGCCATCCCAGCACACACCAGTTTGTCTGTGGAGGGAAACCAGTTTTCCCTGCTGAGACCTCATCGCTCAGCCTGCTCCAAGCTGATCCCTTTCCTTTCCCACCCTCCTGGTGCAGAGATGTTCCCACCCAACCCCAAGAGCATCCCCATTTTTGGGGTGTCCCATATTTTCCCAACCTGGGAAGAAAAGCAAGTGGGGAGTTGCCAGAAGGGCTGATCTCACGTTGATGAAATGTTTTGGATGGCACCAGGAGACGATGCAGGGAAAATCGATTGTCCCCGGCAGTTTTGCCCGCCTGGCACTGCGGAGCAGGCACCGAAATGTCAGGTTTGTGATCTCAAATCAGCAAGCACAATGCAGGGTGGGGGAAAAAAAAAAAAAAAAAACCCACAAAAAAACCCAAAGGGTGGGGTGAGGGAGAAAAAAATCTGCAACAAAAACAAGGCCAGAACGGGGCTGCTGCTGGGATAATGTTGATAATTGGTACTGGGGGGGAGGAATATCCACGGGAGGAAGCTGCTGTTTGTGAGTAATTCTCTGGGTGCTGTGTACATGCAGATGCCTTATCGCTGAAGGATGAAAAATAGCAGCTGAGATGGTACTGCAGATACATTTTAAGCACCCAAATGCAGAGCTGGGGAGAAGAGGGGGGTGAGATGGGAAGGGCTGAGATGTTGTGAGGATGGATTGCTGGGCTGGTGCTGCATCCAGGGGGGAGTTGTAGGGACAGGAGCAGGATTTAGGGGATAACCTCCTACCCCAGCACCAGGAGAGGGATTATGGGTGCAGATGGTCTCTGGGTGGGATGAAATGGTGGCTCAAGGCAAAAGCATCACTCCCTGGGGCTGTGGAGATGAGGTTTGTGCTTTGCTTTAGGCCTGGGGGAACATGATGATGATGATGATGATGATGATGATGATGATGATGATGATGATGATGATGATGATGATGATGATGATGATGATGATGATGATGATGATGATGATGATGATGATGATGATGATGATGATGATGATGATGATGATGATGATGATGATGATGTGGCATTTGGTGTATATTGCTGTTTGCAGGATGGTGCCTGCACCCAAGGAGAAAGGGCTGGAGCTCTCCCTGTCCACCCTGGCTGTGTCCAACCTTTGGATGGGCTGACTCAGCATGAAGAGGATCAGGGAGCTCTCACACCATCCCTCCCATCGTGTCTGATCCCATGGGATGGGGGCTGAGGGCTGAACCAAGGTGGTTCTGAGCCTCATCCTTCCCCCAGCCTCTGCCCATCCCTGGGGGCTGGTTTGGCCATGGAAGGGGAGCTGGAGGCAGCAGAGGCCACAGCTGGCAGGGCAGAGGCTGCGAGGGAACTGCTTGGCAGATGCAGAAGTTCCCTCTTAATCCCAAGCCACCCTGGGCCAACTCTGCTGTGGTTCCTGCTGCTGCCAGGAACATCCTTCTTCTCCTTCTGAGCCAAGCTCGAGGCTGTCAGACAGCAGCAAGTAATTTATCTCCTGGGGGGGTTCCCTGGAGAGCTGGGGGCGGCGGGAGCTGCGGAGCCGAGCTCTGCTGGCAGTTGCCTTCACCTGTTCCTCTTCTCAAACACACTGGCTCCAGAATAATTCAGCCTCCCAGACAAGCCTTCCCTAGGGTAAAGTGGGAACCACTGGGCTAGGTATGCTCCTGCCCCCCCTGCCAAAGCTGCAGAGCTCCAACCAGCACATCTGAGCCTGAGCCACACTCTGAGTGTGGGAAGAGGTGCCCAAACCTGGGAGGAAAGGACCCAGGTGTCCTCAGATGCCCTGGGAAGGAGGGTGCTCTCTCCAGAGGGATGTATCCCATGATTTTGACTTGCTCAGGGAGCAGTGTGGCCATGCCAAGGGGTTGGGGTGTGTTTTTTGGGGGGGGGTGTTCTGCCTCCCGGTCCTTTTATTTATTTTCCAGGCTTTTCTTCCGGCCCTGAGGTAGGGTCATGTCTTCTTCCAGCTTTGCTGTGTCAGCCTGAGGGCTGTGAATCCCCTCTTTATTTATCTTAGCTGGAAGCTGACATCCCACTGCATTCTCATGACTCCAGGACCTGGGGCTTTAACAAAAATGCTAACTATTAGAAGCCTCTCCGTGATTTTTGCAGCCTTTTCGGAGGGGATGGGGAGTGCAGGAGTTTGCTCCAGCCCTTAAAGCCCCAGTTTGTTTGTGGAGCAGAACTGACACACTCAAACCCTCTCCTCTTTCTTGCTGCTGGTGTTTCATTCCTCTCTTTCTCCCATCCTCACTGTGGGAAAATCCAGCTCTGGAGCTGAACCCTGTGGCTTTCTCCTTTCTCCCCTCCAGTTTAAACCCACTCCTTGTCCCCCATCCCAGCCCCACGACCATTCCTTCCAGTCTTGGGGCCATTCAGCTCCCAGTCCAAGCCCCCATGGATGAGCAGTCCCAGTGCTGCAGAGCAGTGGAAGCTGTGGGGATAAAGATCTCCATCTGCCGCTAACACCTTGTACTGCAAACACCTCCTCCCGGACCCCCGAGGAATCCTCCTCTCTCCCAAAGCCACAAAGAACTCAAGGGACTGGGCAGGCAAAGCCTCAGGCAGAAATGGGAAAAGGGAGAAATAAGATAAGGCAGAAAGAGAGGGAAAAAACAGGCCAAGGGGTTTCTGTTTCCCTGGAAAAACATCTCAGGATGCTCAAGGTTTCTGGCTCTTCGCTGCATCATGGATTTTCCTCTCTTGCCACCACCCTGTGGCTGTTTTCTCCTCATCATCCTTTTATTCAGGGGATGGAAAAAGGGGAAGATATGAGCTGTTCCCAAAAATCAGTCCCTGGAGATGGAGTGTGCAGGGCCAGGGGACTCCATGATCCTTGTGGGTCCCTCCCAGCTCAGGATATTCCATGATTTTATGAATTGCTGGTGGGAATTGGCAAAGCAGGAAGGAAACCCAAGCTCCAGCCACTTCCAGGCTGGGAAGCAGCACCTGAGGGTGACCATGTCACCCCACCATGGGTCTTTGTAACTTGTCCCAGAGCATAGAGAGGCTCTGGAAAAGTATATTTGCTGCCACATTCCCACTGGCTGCTTCCTGCTGCCCAGTGCAGGGATTTAGAGTGCATTGCTTGACCCCTGAGGGAGGGGGAGGGTTCTCCTCTGACCCCCCAAAGCCAAATGCACTTGAGCTCTCACTCAGCAGTTGTGGTTTTGTGTCCTGTGCTGTGTTTGAAGTGATCCCATTCACCCTTGGGTTTTCCAGCCCTGTGGCCTGTCCTGAATTGCAGCTATTCCCAATGTGTGGAATTGTAGATATTCTCCTTAAACCTTTACAAAAACAAAGCCAAACTGGTGAGTGCTGTTTGCACAGCATTAGTGTAAAACTGTATTTTGGTGGTCGTGACCTCTGCTGGGCAAATTTCAAGTACAAATTCCATTTAAATCTTGATATTTTCTTTCTTTTTCCTTTAATTTTTCCAATTGCCCAGGAAGCCAGAAACATCCCTGCTCAGTACTAACACAGCAAGGGGCTGTGCTGTGCTGCTCTCCCTGGGCAGAGCATCCTCTGCCTCTCCCACTTCATTCCTCATGGATCTACAGTGCTGCCTCATTTCCCACTTTAGCCAAAGGCTTCAAGCCTCTCCCTGCCTGTTCACCCCCTTCCCAGCCCCTGGGCTGCTCCGGGTGGTTTCCATTAGCACCCCTGCACAGCTCGGGGTGGCAGGGAAGAGTTTGGGCTCCATCCAAGAAATGTGGGACTCACTCTGGACCCTCCTAACGCAGGACATCGGAGGGTTTGATCTGCCAATTAGCCTCAGCCGAGGCTGCTAACGGGAAGCAGATGGAGCTGTGTGTTATCAGAGGGGAAAATCTGCCACTTCCTAGTGAGAACCTGGCTCAGCTTCCCAGTAGCTCCTGGCTCCGGGGATGGATAGCCGAGCGCTTCGGGATGAGCTGGGGAACTGCTGAACAGCTGTGGCTGCACATGGGAAAGGGATTGAAACCTTACCAGAGTGCTCCAAACCTGTTGTCTGTCTTTATTGGCATCACCTGTGCTTTCCCTAGGCCTTTTCCCCAGAAAAGTCCAGAAATCCAGAAGTATCCAAGCAGGGATGCAGGAGCAGGACTGTGCCTGGAAGCTCCTGTCTCTCCCAAACACCTGCCCAAGCGTTTATCAGCTTCAAAAAGCCACTGTTTAAATAGCATTAGGGGACTGATTTAGAGTCACAAAAGCCATGAAATTCAGAGTTAAGGCTAAAAAAATCCACTTGACACTGTGGCCTTGAGGCATAAAAGGCGTGAGCCGAAGGCAGTGCCGGGCTGGGCACTCAGCTCCTGGGCTGTGGCTCCTTGGATCACCCTGGATCTCCTGGCTGCCAGGAGAGGGGAGAGGCAGAGCCTGTAATGAGATTGAAATGAGTTGATGGCTGGGAAGGTTCAGGGATGCTGTTCAGAGGAGCTTTGAGGGGGTTTATCCTAAGTTGAGGGGCAGGAGGTAACTTGGCTGAACTGTGGTCCCACCTGGCTGATCTCTGAGGGTTTGGAGCCCATCCCTACAGTCAGGCTGGGCCCAGTTCTTTCCTCTGCTGTGGGATTGGGGTGTTTTCCTCCCCACTGGGAGATCAGGGTGGTTTTAGAGCTGAATTGGGCTCCCATGTGCCCTCCCAGTGTGCAGAACCAGGATGTTTTGGAGAAACGTGGATGAGTACAAGAAGGAATGGCTTTAAACTGACAGAGAGATTGGATATTAGGAAGGAATTTTGCCCTGTGAGGTGCTGAGGCACTGGCACAGGTTGCGCAGAGAAGCTGTGGTTGCCCCAGCCCTGGGAGTCTTCCAGGCCAGGTTGGATGGGGCTTGGAGCACCCTGGGCTGGTGGAAGGTGTCCCTGCCCATGGCAGGAGGTGAGACTGGAAAAACTTGCAGATCCTTCCAATCCAAACCAGTCAGAGATTCTGTGCTGCTGCTGAGGCACCTACTCCTCATTCCTGCCTCTCTCTCCTCCTGCAAGGGCAATGGTTTAGCTTCAGCAGAAAATACAGAGCCGGGTTGGTTTTATTTAAAGCTCCTGAATGCTCTCTCTCGATTGTGCTCTTTATTTGACAACAACGTGAAGAAATATTTCATGAAACAACACAAAGGGCTTTGTAACTTCTTTTATTGCACATTTTTCTAGTTGAACCAGCATCCACAGGAATTACTGCCACTCTTCCCTGACCAGGCACAGACTGATATCAATACTGAGATCAATACTTAATGCTTATTACAACAGCCTTAACAGGGTTATCCACTCTATCTGCAAATCCTGATAATTGAACAGTTATTAATTATAGGTGTTAGGAACAACTACATTTGTAAATTAGAGCTGATCCTGGGAGGGTGCAAGACCTCATGTGTAAGATCCCTTTTCCTGTTTGCATTGCAGGTCTCAGTGCTGAGTCCTTACTGATAGAGCAACCAGGGACCACAAAGGTCACAACTAATTTAGCTTGTGATTTAACTCCTGAACTCAGCAGCTTGCAGAGCCTCAGAAACGGGGCCATGGCAGAGAGAGCAGCTCCCCAGGATGGGAGTGGAATCCTGGACCTCCTGTTATTGCCCACCTTAAATTCCTTCCTGGGGTGGTGAGGGATGAGGGATCCACCTGAGCAGCTTGTGCAGGAACATTGCTATTACTGAAACACCTCTTAAAAGCTTTTCATTTCTTTCCAGTGCTCGTGCAAGGATCAGAGCAGAGGTAGCACCAGAGATGGAACAAGGGGACCAAGTGGGGTGTTACTGCTCCATCTGTCCCATGTCTGAGCCCACCTGCAAGCTCATGTGCAGGTAACCCTGACCCTGGGACCACCTGTAAGGTCCTGTGCAGGTCACTCCAGCTGAGGGCTTCAAGGGATGGAATAAGGCACTAGAACTCATTTCCAAGCAGCACCACAGCTGCCCTCTCCTGGCACAACCTGCCTGCTGCCAAGCTCTCTTCCTACATCCAAAACCTTTAGGAAGGTGTGTGAGGCTTTGCTCTTGCTCAAGAATGGTGAGAAAACAAGGCTCAAGGCTCTCTGGTGGTTAAAACAAGCCCAGCTTCCCACACCACCTGGGAAGGCTGGTACAGGCAGCCCTTAACATCCAGGGATTTTGGCTGGTGGGGGTAAAAGAGGCCGTGGGGACAAAGGGAGGGACATTGCTCAGTACAGGTGATGGGGACAGGGTCAGTCTCTTAACGCTCATCTGCTTTAAGTCCATCAGATGGGGACAAAGGGAGGGACATTGCTTGGTACGGGTGATGGGGACAGGGTCAGTCTCATAACGCTCATCTGCTTTAAGTCCATCAGCCCCGTTGAGAGGGAACTGTGCTGGACTGCTGGGGCTGGAAAAAATGGGAGGAAAAGGGAACTGGGATCCAGGTATGCCTCTGCAACCACCCCTTAATTAATTAACTACACATGCTTCCATAAAATCATCACAGAATCATTCCATGGAATCACTGAGGTTGGAAAAGACCTCTAAGATCATCGAGTCCAACCCAGCACTGCCAAGGCCACAACTAAACCACATCCTTAAGTGCCACATGACTAAGAGAACCAAAAGGGACTTTCAAGTTTACAATTTAATACCAGCTGATTTTCCTTTCAAAAGAAAACCCTAAGCTGCTCAGGTTAGAGATCAGTAGACTGAAGTGCTTTGTAAGGCTGCAGCTGTGAAGCCACTGTGCGTTGAGGTTCAGTAGTACCAGAGCAGGATTGGGGGGAGCCAAAGGCATCACTGCATGTAGGCGTAACGCCAGTCCCCCAGAGGCACGTGGGTCTCTTTGACAGCCTGAGGTGATGTCCAGCGCAGGATGTAGTGAGGACCTCCAGGTTTGTCGTTGGTGCCTGTTCCGGAAGGAGAGAAACACTCGTGGTCCTCCTCCTGGAGAACAGGGGACTTGCCTGGCTCAGTGTGTGGCCAGGCAGGTAAGTGCTGCGTGCACAGAGGAGTTGTGGTCTCACCTGAGATTCGAGAGCCCCCAAAGGGCTGCTGAGCCACCACAGAGCCAGTTGACTTGTCGTTGATGTAGAAGTTGCCGGCAGCGTTGCGCAGGAGGCTCCTGGCCTCCTCGATGATCCTCCTGAGGAGGGACACACACGGCTGTGAGCACAACAGCAAACACTTGTGTGGAGGGCTCTGCTCTCCTACAGCCATTAAAGTTGGGCAAAAAGCATCTTTATGTTTCTTTGGGCATATTTTCAGGGCTGCATGTTGTTTCACACACACTGATGAAAGTGCTGCATACTTAGAAATTATCCCTGGGTTTAGATTATTTCTCTCCTTAAGTTCTAGGCAACAGCTTTTCTGGGCAACCTGTGCCAGTGCCTCAGCATGCTCACAGGGAAGGATTTTTCCCCAGTGTCCCATCTGTCCCTGCCCTCTGGCAGTGGGAAGCCGTTCCCCCTTGTCCTGTCACTCCAGTTCCTGACGGAGTCCCTCTCTAGCTTCCCTGTAGCCCCTTTGGGTACTGGAAGGCTGCTAGGAGGCCTCCACACAGCCTTATCTCTTGTTGCCCTGAGCAGCTGTGGCTGCCCCATCCCTGGAAGTGTTCCAGGCCAGGTTGGATGGTGTTCGGAGCAACGTGGGCTGGCAAAAGTTGTCCCTGCCCAGGTGGAATGGGATGAGCTTTAAGGTCCCTTCAACCCAAACCGTTCTGTGATAACATAGAATGAGGTTACACTGCTCTTAGCCCTCCTCCTGCTTGAGAAGGCTGTGGGTACACTCTCCCAAATGCTCCAAATGTTCCTTTGGAAAAGTTTCTTCCTTAGAAAAGCATTTTTAGGCTATGAAACTACTGTAGACACATCCCCTTCCCTCCTCAGTGGGAGAAGGGCTAAAAGCAGCAGAACTTTGCGGGAAACGCTTTCTTTCCTCCTCTGGAGAGAAGCAACCCCCACGGCTCGTCCAAGAAGGGAAAAGCATTCCCAGTGTGGATTTCGGGACTCACTTCTCCTGGGCGAAGATCGCCCCCGTGAGGCCGTAGGGTGTCGTGGTGTCCACGAGCTCCAGCACCTCCTTGTACTTCTTCTCCGGGTACACGTACACCGTGAGGATCGGCCCAAAAATCTCCTGTGCAGCCAAAACCAGAACATGCTCAGTAGGGAAAACCTCCAAAATTAAGCAGTGGGTGCTTCAGAACCCCATTAGCTCAACTTGTGATGAACCTGCAGCCCCTCCCTGAGCAGCTCATCGCGCACAGCTCCACTCACACCGCCCACTTTGACTTTCCCATGCTCCTCCAACAGGTGTTTTTGGGATAGGAACCCACAGCTCCTCTCCTTCCCCCTCCCCACAAGCTGCTCTCACCTCTTTCATGATGGGATCCTGTGGGTCTTTGCTCTCCACAATGCAGGGCTCCACAAAGTACCCCACGCTGTCATCGCAGCCACCTCCAGCCAGGATGGTGAGGTTGGATGACTTCTTGGCATGCTCCAGCCACTTCTTTATCCGTGCAAAGGACTTGGGGAAAAAAAAGGAATAATAAAAAAAAGTGTGAGTTTGGGGTCTAAAAGGAGGTTTGGGCAATGGTGGCATGGCTACACTGCCCTGGGTGCTCTTCCAGCTCAGAAGGAGTGGGAGCAGGAAATACAGTCCTGGGCACTCATATCCAAGATAATTTCTGAGGGAATAACCCACTTTTCAAGAGGGGCAGTGACTAAGGCATGAAGTAATCAGCTCTACCTAAGCACTGAGGTTCCTGCTTTGCTGTAAGCAATAAAATCCATGGAAACTCACACTTACTAGAGCCTGATGTTGTTACTTTCTTGCACAAGGAGAGGTGAACTCACCTTGTCATCGATCACTGCAGAGAAAAACGTCCCAAAGTCCTGGGCAGGCTGTGGGAAGACAGAAAGGAGGCAATGTAAGTACACAGTGTGCCTAAAAGCTAACTCTAAAACGAGGAGGAGCTGCAATTCCCCAAACAACACTTCCCTCTGCTCGGAACACACCTCTGTTGGAGGGCTCGAGCTCCCCTTTTCAATTAGTCTGCAGGACTCAGCCACTCACACAATCCTTCCTGCAGACTCTGGCTACAAGTTAATTTCTAATCACTAAAAAAAAAAAAAAAGATGAAGGGGGGCACGGAGGGGCGGTGGTGGGGGAGAACCAGTGGATAAAAAGCTCAGTTCAATAGGAATTAGTAGCCAGTTACCGCAGTCTCTAATCCCATCAACCACCCGCTGAGCCGCAAAGCCCTTCAGCAGCCCGGCAGCTCCGCTCACATCTCCCACTTTGATCTTCCCGTGCTCCTCCAGCAGCTTCTCTTTGATCTGGGGCCACAGCGAGTCCGGGGCGTAGAGGCGAGAGCAGGCAGAGCATTTCTGGCCGCCGTACTCGAAGGCTGAGCGCAGGGTCCCGTTCACCACACTGCCCACGTCGGCTGAGCTGTGCACCAGGTGGAAGTTCTTCCCACCGCACTCTAGGCACGGAGAAGAAAGGAAAAAATGCAAGGGAGGAGTTGTCAGGGATGTGATAGCTGCAAAAAGCACCAGGTATGGGCAGGTTGCTTGTTGATCACCCTGCCTGGTCCATGATTCCTTGGTTTCATGATCCCGGGACAGGACAGAGCTCGAGGAGCTGGAGCAGGTTTATAAAATTCATGGAAAAGGGATCAACCTGAGTTCCCAAACTTTGCATGGAGGCTCTGCAACCCAAAAGCACCACCACCTCCCATCCAACTGCCATCTCTCCCCCACAAAACTCCATCCCATGCTGGTGGAAGAGTGTCATAAGCTCCTCCAAACATCCTGTGCTGGTGGGAGCCAATGCCATAAGCTCCTCCAAATATCCAGCAATTCTCTATGTCCTCTGCTAACCAGGAGAGGAATCCTGATCCTCACTTTAGTTTCTCCTCAAGCAGGAGAGAAATTAACCTCTCACCACTGCATGGCCACCCCCCAAAAAGGTGCAAGGAGTGGCAGGTACCTCCAGCCAGGCGTGGGAAATTGCGGTAGCGATCCAGGTTCTCCGACACTTGCTTCCAGAGCCGCTTGAAAGTGCTGGAAGAGGAAGGAGGAGCTGGTTAGTGCACTCCTGCTTTGGCACATAGGGATGGCACTTGGAATAGCCACACAGAATCATAAAGGTTGGAAGAGATCCCTAAGATCATCAAGTCTAACCATTAACCTGTCACTGCTGCAACCCCTAAAGCCTAAACCAGATCCTCCAGTGCCACCTCTCAAACACTTCCAGGGATGGTGGCTCTATCACCTCCCTGGGCACCCTATTCCAGTCTGAAAAAAAAAAATCACATAGGTTGGGGATATGCCCTGCTGTGTCCATCCCCAGATGAAGGGATGTCCTGCAAGGGGAAGAGGAGATGCTGGGAACGAGTTCACAGGTATCAAAGCAAAGGCCCTGCCCAACAGTTTCAAAACCAAACTGCTGCAGTGTCACAGGGAAGAGCAGGGGAGTGAGCAGCCAGCAGAAGTTTCTGTTCCTCCCCTTTCCCCCCCTTCCTTTCTGTCCTTACTGTGACAAACCCCTCAGCTGGAAAACAATAAAAATGCTAATGACCTCCCATCAGGAGGCACAGCCACTAATACTCATTTATGAGCTTCCCACCTTTCCAGCCCGGTGCTCATCCAAGCGTGTCCTTGTCGGGAGGGTGGGGGGAGTGGGTTCCCCAGGTTTAACAGCCTGCGAGGCTGCTGAGACCCTCAGCACCACTGACACACCAGGACACAAAGCCAGAGCTCAGGTGTGCAAATCCACCTGGAGCAGCACCCCTAGCAGTGCCACATGCAAGTCTGGCTGTTCCTGTGCCTTGAGTTTAGCCACAGTGCTACGAAATGCTCCCCCTGTAGTATGAAAACCTGGTTTAAATCCTTTTTTTCCCATCAGTTTGAAAAGCCTGTTTAGTTACGCTGTGTCATGATGGGCTGTTTGCCTGCTGCTACTCCACGCTGGGCTATGTGTTTAAAGCACCCAGCACCCAACTCCTCAGCCCTGTGCCCCCTGCCACCCTCCCCACCCCAACCTACGGCACACTGCCGGTGAAATTGAGGCCACAGAAGTGCTCAGAGCTCGTGATGGTGTCCCCAAACACAGGCCCATCTGCTGGCACGAACTGCACCACGTTGGGGGGCAGCCCAGCCTCGAGGAGGATCTTGTAGACAGCATAGCTGGAGAGCATGGCAGTGTCACTGGGCTTCCACAGCACCACGTTTCCCTGGGGAGAGGACAACACCAGCCATGAGGAAAGGTCTCAGCAATGTTTAAATGCTCTGCCAAACAGCTCTCCCACAGCACACAGGTATAAATGGTCCTTTTTGTACTGTCCTGCAGTCATGGGGATAAACTGAAAGAGGGAAATTTAGATTGGATGTTAGAAAGGGGTTTTTTAGTGTGAAGTGGATGAGACACTGGCACAGGCTGCCCAGGGAGGTTGTGGTTGCCCCAAGGAGGCTGTGGTTGCCCCAGGGAGGTTGTGGATGCCCCAATCCTGGCAGTGTTCAAAGCCAGGTTGGATAAAACCTTGAACAAACTGGTCTGGTGGGAGATGCCCCTGAGCAGGGCAGGGGGTTGGAACTAGATCATCTCTCAGGTCCATTCCAATCCCTTAACATACTATGAAACTAAGATGGGACCAGAGCAATGGCACTTTTGGGTGATTCACAGCCACCTCGACCCCCAGCATTGGTTTTGGAAAGGACTGGGACTGCCCTGCTCAGCTGAAGGCACAAAACCCCTCCCACCTGACTGCTGTGCCAGCCTCCCACAGTGCTCCTTCCACAGGGATCAGAGTTCTGCCCTCCCTAAGAGGAGCTGGAAACATGGACCTGGTTTATGTCTCAGGAAAAGGCACAACACTGCCAAAAAAAATGTGCTTACAACAGTCACCTGTGCTGTCACCTGCTGCCACCAGCTTTGGGCACAACCCAGCAGGTATTTGTGCCAGGCAGAGCAGTGAAACCAAACTTCAGGCTTGGATTAGTTGTGCACAAGCAAAGAGCCCCATGGGCTGGAAAACACCGGTGGTGACACCCCACCCCTTTGGCTCCAATCCATTGTCCTCCCTCCAGCTCCCTGCACAGCCACAGGGGCCCAGTGCCCTCCCGTGTCCCTGTCACACTGCCCGGCCCCACTGCACAGGGTCACAGCCCCGGGGGGGCACGAGGGGGAATTTTGGACTCTGTCTCAACCAGGCTCCTGCTTTCCAGGGACTCACCGTGCAGGCAAAGCTCCTTCCTGGGCCCCACTAATCCTTCCACTCCAAACAGCGAGAAAAATAAAACCACACCCTATAAAAATCTCCAGGCAACTGGGAAATCTAAGCCAGGCCACGACTGGAGGCAGCATTCCCAGCAGCCTGGATTCCAAGGTGCTGCTCCAGTCCCAAGGAAATCCCACTCCCCACACTGCAATGGCATTAACTCTGCTGATCTCTCCAGCTATTTAGGCAAGAGCAAGGTATAATCCCTTGGGAAGAGCACTGTGGGGGCTAAAACACTAGGGCTCTAATTAATACCCCCCTATTAAGTCCCATTTCTTCCTAAATTTAATTCCAGGTACCCCCTACTGCTGAGCTTTTCAAGCCACCTGCTGATGTTCTGCTCCCTTCTGCCCCCAGCCCAGGGCAAGCAGGAGGATTTCATCCTGCTGCAGCATCCCAGTGGGAATTTATTGTCACACTGCAGAAGGGAGAGCTGGATGCACAGCAGGATGTCCCAAACAGCTCCCTCACACCTGCCAGCACAGGCTTGTCCCATCCCAGCAGGGCTCATCCACTCTGGGATGAGTTTATCCCCAAATGGCCCAATGGCCAGGACCTCCCTCAAACCCTGGGGTGGAAGAAATAACCTCTCTCCACCAAAAAAAACTTCCCAGCTCCATATTAGCTTCGCCCTCTTCCCTTTCCTCCCCTACAAAAGCCACAGGTTCAAATTCTTCACCTCAAATATTGCTTTCAATGTGACATCTCCAAATTAAAACTTGGTTTTCCAGCCTCTTCCAGCTGCTGCTGGAGGGCCTGTCTTTGGGGCCAGGAGGAAATCTGAGTTTAATTAGTAAAGAGCTTAGGATAATTTGTGGGTTCTTTTTCCGGTGCAACAATAAATTAATGATTCCTGGTGCAAACTCACAAGGTTATTACAGTCCCTCCCAAAAAATCCACCCTGCACAGGCAGGTACTCCCATGTTCCATGGGGTTGGACACACATAGATATGATTTGTACCAATCCTTTGATTTTTTGGAGCATCTTTCATGCTTGCTGGGATTTCCTGTCTCCCAGTTCAGTGGTAACAACCAGGGCCACGACTTGTCTCCTACCTTCACCCCAACACACCCAAAAAGTGTCAGCCAAGAGGAATTTGAGCAGTTACAAACTGGTTACACTTTCATGTCATGACAGAACCCTGAAGTCCCATTCCCAGGACAAGCACTAGGCAGGGAAACAAATCTCACTGTAATTGTTCCCTGACCTTTTCTGGATCTGAAACCCAGTGGGGAGTGCAAAGACACTTTGTTTCAGAATAAAAACCCCAGGCAGCAGGTTTGGGCAGGTTTTGCTTTTCAAACACTTCCCCTATCATATCAGTCCACTGAAAATCCAGCCACGAGGATGTCTTATAATTAACCACATCAGAGTCTAATTGCTGATTGAATTCAAGGGGACCAAGAGAACAGGACCCTATTGAACAGCACCAGGGAGGCTCAATTCACTCCTTGCAGATGCCAGACCAGGGAAACCACAACCTCAGGGAGATCAGGTTCCCCTCACAGCCTTCCTCCAGATTTGTCCTCTCCCTCCCTGCCCTCCAAACCCACCACAACACTCACCATCAGTGCTGGAGCCCCTGCCAGGTTACCACCAATGGCTGTGAAGTTGAAGGGAGAGACAGCAGCCACGAAACCCTGAGGGAGGGGGGGAAAGGACAAGGAGCAGCTGGAACACAGTGCCACCTCTCACCATGGCATGATGCCACAGTTTGAGGCAAAAAAAGGGATTTGCAGCAGCAAGGGGCCAGCCCCAGCCCTTGCCTCACCTCCAGCCCCCGGTACACCATGCTGTTGGTGCTGATGTCCACACTGATGGGCTGGCTGTGCTCTAGCTCCAGGGCATACTTGGCATTGAATCGGAAGAAGTCTATCAGCTCTGCAGCAGCATCGATTTCCGCCTGGATGACTGTCTTGGCCTGCAGGGAGAGGCCTCAGCCGGTGAGGGAGGGAAGGGGAATGCAGCAGTGCGGCACGGCGGGGCTGGGTGCAGGATGTGGGATGACTCTCAAGCAGGACCCAAGTTTGCTTCCCGAAGATGTGACCTCCTGCCAGCCTCACATCAGCTGATCCTGTTCCCTGGAGCCTGGCTCCCAGCTCCTTCCTCAGCAAAGAGTGAAGATCACTCTGGAGCCCCTCACTGTGTACCTACAGGCATTGGTAACAGCACAGCCATTCCCACTGCCAACATACACACCTTGGCAGCTCTTCCTGCC
The DNA here is from genome assembly GCF_000695815.1 of Acanthisitta chloris. Taxonomy (NCBI): domain Eukaryota; kingdom Metazoa; phylum Chordata; class Aves; order Passeriformes; family Acanthisittidae; genus Acanthisitta; species Acanthisitta chloris. The sequence continues at coordinate 85,919 of NW_008671105.1, forward strand.
CTGCTTCCCTGAC
>NW_008671106.1:0-346 GCF_000695815.1 Acanthisitta chloris
GGGAGTCTCCCCAGACTCACTCGTGGAACCACCACTGCTCCACGTGCTCCTCGCTTCGCTCCAGCAGCTGGTTGCAGGCGAAGTCTGAGGGTGCACAGACACCTTCCAGCACCTCCAGCAGGCGGGTCTCACTGCAAGGACACAGTGATCAGTGTGGGATGTGTCCTCTGGGCCAGCTGGGCTCCCCCTGATGCCCCTGGTTGGGGTCACTCACCTGTGTTGGTACTTGGACAGCTTCTCCTCCTCCCAGGCCGTGTTGCCCCCACCGAAGCCCTCATGCTCCGTCCTCTCCAGGCCCTGGGTATGTGGGAGGGTGGCAGTGCAGGCATGGCATCCCCTGGTAACT
>NW_008671107.1:0-4535 GCF_000695815.1 Acanthisitta chloris
AAAAATCTTTATATTCTTTAATTAAAATAAAAATTTTAACCAAGTGCCTAAAGACACATATAGCTATCCTTGGAATAACTCCAAGATATTACATGCTAAGGGGAGGGGTGAACACTACTTATTTTTTTAAGGGGAAGTGCATAATTTGGAAATGGAATTATACCAGGTTCTGCCACACCTACACATGCTGAAGAACAATTTAAAAATAGCTCTGCTCAACTAGAGTGTAAAATCATTGCTCAAATGAGATCCTAATCGAGACCTTAAAAATTAAGGATTATACATGATACAAATTGAGAGTGCATTATCTTGTCTATGCAGAAAGAACACCCAGATCAGCAAACATGTAAGTTGCATCCTTTGAATTCTTGACCATTAGCTTCCTTCACCACTGAGAAACAATTTTTCTGCACCAGTTTAGAAATCTGTACTTTCCAATAGATCAGCAATGCCCTTAATTTTAATCTAATACATATCAGCAGATAATCCTGATGGCAGCCTACACATTGCTAGATATTCAGGTTTTTCTATTTAAAACACAATTCAATTTCTTTAATTAGAATATCACTACTGGAATTATTGTATCATTAATACCATAATTTTGGTTTCCCTGTAGAATTTTCTGGATCAAGGACCTTCATATACACACATCTCTCTATAAATACCTCTTAAAGAAAATAAACATGAAAAGTTGACTTAAAAATAGTAATAGGGGTAGCTATGGAAAATGAATGTTCCCTCTTGGAATTCTACAGAGTGACACATAGGATAAGTCTGATGCTTATAAACAGGATTAGCTGACCTCAACTGACATGGGAATGATACTGTTGTGGAGTCCTTGGTGGTTTCCTTGAAAGTGTTGGTATGATAACAAAATCAGCAAGCTTTAATAATCAAGACATTAAAAAACTTCCACTGACATTATACTGCTTCACCTTTCCTTTAGACAGATTGCATGGCATGGGGAGTGGACTAGTGATGCAAATTACTGTGTTTACCTTCTGGGGAAATCTGGAAGACTATTACTAAAACTGCAGTAATTAAAGAGCCAGAGAAAATTCATAACTCATTCATAAATGAGAAGGTACTTGAACACCCTAAACACACATTTGCAGTGTTTTCTAACTTCTTTTAGGTATTTTATTTCCTGGGTGTTTTAATGGAAGTATTTATAAATTGCAAATTTATAAATATTGCAGACCAGAACTGTAGCTGAAAGTAATTGCAGTGTATTCTGAAGAACTGAGCCCAGAGTCTTTGTCTCAGATTTGGTTTGATTTCTCTCCATGGGTGTAGTTTAAAATTAAATAAAAAAAATAAAAAAAAGATGGTTCTAAAACATGACTCAGTCAGTAAAGTTAGAAAAATAATAAAAGTCATCTGTTGCATATGAATAAAACATTAAAGGTTATCCAAGATACTATTAGATTTACACATGGTATATATTTTCATGACCTGCTTTTAGTCCAAAATCCTCAGGAATTGTTCCCTCCTGTTCATAATCCAGAGACCTTAAAGAAACCAAACTGTGGAAATGAATGAGATTTATGCCACAAGGAAAACTTTTCAAAACCAAGGAATTGCATTTTATGGCATGACTAGTGCTTACTTCACCACGTCATTGACATCACCAGTATAATGCTATAAAGTACAAAGCAAATCAAGGCTGAATTTTCCATTCCATAACATGAGCTCCCTTTTCAGTGTGTGTAAACTCTGCAGTGCAGATTGTAGATTTAGCAGAATAAAACTGCAGCCCTGTACAGGTGAGAACTAAGAAAATGTGCTGTGTGTGAATTTGGTGCAGTTTCCAGTGCATTAAGTGAGCTCAACATTTGCAGAGTCATATACAAACTCATTCATACAGACACAGGGACAAATTTCCACATGATAAATTCAGACTTCCCTTAGCTGTCCCATGAAAACTGTCTGGCTGTCATCTTCCAGCAAAGCATATTGCAGGTAAACTCACAAAGTAAGGCTAAAAGCATAGGCAATTCCAGCAGAGTTCCCAAGAGTGCTGAAATTTCATACCTCACCCTCCACTCTGACAGCTCCTCTCTGTGCCTATGCTCAGAGGCATCTGTGGAATTTGGGTTATCTCTACATTGCAGTGAAATTAGACTTTTGAGACTCCTAATTATTAAAGATGCACGTGTCACGTGCCTGGAGACCTCTGCAGATCTGAAGTGCCTAGCATTTACTTATCTGCATCTATATTTCTATGTGCATATCTATGTGATTTTATGGGGTGTGCATGTGTTCTCAGACTCACAACTTAGCAGCTTATCTGGGAATTGAATAGAGAGATTTGAGGTCTGAGGAATTAACCTCAGTTCCTAAGTACTGTGTGGCTTCTGAAACAGCAGCTGGCAGAACAGAAGGATATGGCCTGAAATGTATTTTGAGAATATGACTGGTCCTAAGACTACAAAGGTATAAAAAAATTACAAACAATCTACATAACAAAGAGTGTAGCTACATTTCCAAGGGTAAGTAAAGATGGGAGACAAAACATGCAACATATTGCTTGTATTATCAACAGACTCCTCAGCTTTTCTACTATATAAATGATCTTGATGGAGGTATGTGCACTCCAGCATTGCAAATATTTTCTGCATCTAGTCTGTTCTGTCAGGCATTAAATAACATTCCCATTCTCATTTTCAAAAGCTATGTCTGATCTTTGTTTACACTAATGCTTCCTTTGTTGACTTTTAACAATTATGTGCCATCAACGATTGTTTATTGTTGTTTAATTAGGAGGTGGATTATTCCCATGTTTTAATGATTACTGTTCAACAACTTGACAGAAATGTTATTCCCAAAACCACCAGGCACAAATTGGATTTGATTTGTTTTACTTAATCTTGTTATGATTGTATTCTAAGATCTCTAAATTATCATTTTTTGTATTACAATATCTCACAGTTTCAGCTCAGTAATATGTACCAAAGAAAGCAAATATAAAATGTCCATGCTGCTGAATTCTCTTCTTTAAGAAAAAAACAAAAACTAACATACATTAAACTCATCAGCACTGACTCCAGAACTGTTTCAGTTTGCAAATATGAAGTATTCTTTTGCTGTATGTTCTTAATCATGCAGGAGAATAAAAGTGCCCATCACCTGTCAAGTATACACTCAGTATTAGATGTATAACTTAAAACAAGAAATTATTGATAATGGATAACTTACAAATGCTGATTGCTATGTAGAGAAGGGCATAGCATCCACCCTCATTAGTCAATGCAAACACTTATATTTTGGCATGAAATATTGATGATCACTAAAAAAATAATGAGGAAGGACTGCACAAGCTAAAATTTGCATGAGCTACAGCAGTAGCCATTTTCAAATGTAGCATTTCATACAACAATTGAAAAAAATTAGACAGATTAAAATAAATATTGCATGTAGATCAGGTGGAAATGGGCCTCATGTAAATTGCTTATATCCTGTGCATTACTGACAATAAATATATTTTTATAAACTTTTTCTGGAAAGGATGTTTATGTCATGGTCATTCTTTAAATTGCAAAGCTGATGAAAATAAATGTTAAAAGATAAAATAGAAAGAAATATTAAAGTTATGAAAAAAAACCCCTACTGAAAGTTCCAGTTTATAAAAATTTTCAAAATTTCAGGTTTTGTTTCTTTTTATGAAAAAAAAACCCTACTGAAAGTTCCAGTTTATAAACATTTTCAAAATTTCAGGTTTTGTTTCTTCTGGTTTGGAATTGATACTTTAAAACATAATGCTGTGAAATGCTATAAATCTTGAATTCAATTTAAGAAGTCCTGATTGAAATTGCATTCTCATGGAGCTGAATTTAACACAATTTTTGCCTAGATGAAGAGATATGTTAAGCAGCTCCTTCAGGTTTTAAAAGTCCATTAGTCTAGGACAATCCTGTTGCATAGACAGGTCAGTGATTAGAGACACTAAAGGTGCCAAAATTCCTCACAGCATTGGCCTTGGGGTTTTTTTGCTGCTTTCACCTATGCTATTGGAATGAGGATGCCAATGTGCCTGGAAGATTCTGGGTATAAAGAGCCTGGGAATATTGTCTGTATGAGGCCGAGAAACCCCAGTGAGTTGTGCGAGTCGGCGGAAAACCGAGCAAGGCTCTGTCAGGACCCTGCCCACCCTTTTTTAGAAGATGATTCTGAAAGTAGCATATTTTCATGAAATGTTTTACTTCGTTGACTCAGCCATTTCTGACAGACTGAGGCTGAAACCCAAAATTTATAGCCCCATCTATGTTTCACCACTTGATTCCATCAAAAGCATTTGAGGAATCCACCTCACTCCCCTGTGGTGTTCCCAGAGGTCATGCACGACACCTCCTTCCACCCTTAGCAGATTCCTAGAGTTAAAAACGTGGTTGTAGGGAAGAAGTACAATTTCTAAAATATGAAATCATCTGTTAGGGGTGTTCACACACCTAAGGGATGACACTAAGTAATAATACTTCAAGCTAGCATGCATGTTTTAAGACAAATGAGACAAGTGAAAGTTTCACCTTTCATTA
>NW_008671108.1:0-35141 GCF_000695815.1 Acanthisitta chloris
TATTCCCAGTCTGCTCCCGGGGGTGTCCCCGTGGCTCCCCGAGCCTCGCCGGGCAGGCAGCGGCTCCCGATGAGTTGCCCCTGGGGTTATCTGCTGGGAAGCTTAAGGAAATAATGTGTCTCCTTTCCTCGCACAGAGGATGGAGTGTAAACGTCTGTGTCTGTGCCTGCACACAAATCTTCTGCTCTGTGAACAAACTGCCTTCACAAGAGAGTCAGTGATGAGGTCTCCTCTGCTCTCAGGTGAAATCAGAAAGCTGAATTGTAGTTTGGGGTCTTGGGCTCTTCCCTCAAGCTGTAACAGCTGCAGGGTCACTGATGGAAACCCCTCCTCATTACTTGTTTATAAGTCGAGGTGAACTCCCTCCTGAGAGCAGCTCTGTGTTCAGAGAGGATCTGCATGTGACCGACTTGTTCTAAAAACGCCTAGGTTAGAGAATTGTCTTCAGAAGATCGGGTGGTAACTGTCACGGTGTGCATCAGTGGGGCAAACAGCTGTGGCAAGTGCTTGAGGTGGGGTGGTATCAATGGGAGAAGGAATGTCTGGTGCTTCACCTCACTGAAGGAAGGTGCAAAGTTTGTGTGGTAACATCAGCCTGGTTCTCTTTGACTTTAGAATGAAAAGCCTGACCTGAGAAGTGGAGGGTCGTTTGAGGAAATCCGTGGACTGTCCCTACAAAGCTGCTAACTGTAAGTGATCTTACTTTATAAAGCTGCTTTATACTGCTGCTGTTATTGGAAGGATTGCTGATTTTCAGAGCTTGAGGCTTGTTTCCTGAATTGATCTATTGCTGTTTCCAGACGACCTGCTGCACTAACTGCTCCTGAGGTGTCCTTTCTTGAATTGCTATGCACTGTTTACAGGAAAACATTTTACAAGAACAGTTACTTTCTGAACTATGCAAACACTACTACTGTTGCCCTTTTAAAAACAGGGAAATAAGCGCAAAGACTGGTAACAAAATTTCAGGTGTTCAAAAGTAACCTGATGTTTTAGGTGTTTCTTCTCGGTGGTTTAACTGGCTGCTTCAGAGCTGTATTTTCCACCGGTAGCACTGGGCACACCCAGACACTCAGCTGCCCACTCAAGGGAGATCTTAAAAACATCCCTTTGAGGGGACCTGTACCCCTGCCCTGGGAGCTGAAGTCAAAGGTATAAGCTTGTCTTTTTCTCGAGATGCTTAGCACTGCTCTGTTAGGTGCTTCCTCGTGCAGACCATGAGCTTGTGAGCAGCTGAGCCTGGTTACCTGTGGGCAGGCAGGGCTGGGTGCAGCTGCAGAGGGTGCTGGCTGTGCAGCAGCAGCTCAGGCCCTTCCTGGCACGAGGCTGAGTCCATGGTGTATGGATTAACAGTTATGGGTAAGAGGATGCAGGCAGAAAATCTGTGTTAGTAACTTAATTTAGGATTGTAGTCCTTGACCCCTGTAGAGTACTTAATTTGTCCTTGGAAAGAGGATGAATTCTTGATCTAAATCCATATGAAGAACATAGATTTATTGATTCTTTTCCCAGGGTGTGCATAATAAATTGCTTTCCCTGTGGAAGTTGTGTTTTACTGCTGCTGAAGGGCCGAGCAGGTGGCTGTGTACAACACAACTTTTTGAGATGCCACATCCCCAGCAGAACACAGGAGTGTGAAACAGCAGTGGGCCAGAAACCTGTTGGAAAAGACAGCAGTGACAAAGGTTGCCCACATTAACTGCCAAAAAGTGCTCTTTCTTTCCTTTTGAGTTCCAGGCTTAGTGCCTGCCTGCTCTGCTGTGGTTTGTGCATGAGGGTGAAGAGAGGGTTTTCCTCTTTCTGTGGTAGTGTTGGCTGCTTCCTTAGGTTGGATATTCCATCCCATTGTTAATATAGTTTCAAAATGAGCAAGTGAGAGGGGGCATGTACATTCCAATTAGCAGTTATCTGAGGCAGCTTTGGGAGCAAAGAGCTCTTTTAAACTGTTTGAATCTGAACATACTGTATCTACTTGAATGACGAAATGTTAGTAAGCAAAAAAGCCAAAGTTCTTTGTAGGAAGGCAATTGCTGCATAGCAACTGCACAGAGAGAATGCAATGAAGCTTGCATGTGTTCTCTTTTGTTGCTATTTTTGTCCTCATTTCTGCATGCTCTGAAATGTACAGGAATTATTAAAGCTGTTGGAATGAGTTCGTTTCATTCATTGCTACTTAGGCTCTAAAAAAAGAAGCAAACGATGCAGTTTAGTTTTGTATTTTGGGAAGGCAAAATAAAGGGAATTGAATATGCCATTTATGGAGGGATGGTGTGACTGAGTTTTTGAGTGAATATGTGAAGGGAGCAAGGTTAAAGAAATGGAAAAGTTCTCTATGGCAGCAGATGTTTCTCCAGTCTCACTCCATTTTTGTATACATCTAAACAAATTTCTATCCTCTTGAAATATAACCAACCCTACCAAACCCAAACATACAGTAGTTGTTAAGGCAGAATTCAACTTTGAATTTAATGAGGTCAACAGAAACAGGCTTGATGATCTGTAGGGTCCATTCCAACCTTTAAATTATGTGATTCTATGGAGATAGGTTATGCTTTAAAGTATCTTTAAATGAAGCAGTGGGCTGACTAGTTTAGCAGAAGGAAATTTGGGCAGTAATGGGATTGTAAAGTGCTGGCTAATTGCTTAATTGCTGATAAGCTTGAGAATCAGACTTGTCATGTTGTGCAGTGTCTGTGGAAAGCCTGTTGTGCCGTGGATGTGCCCTGCACTGAGGGCATGTGGGAGGGACTGTGGGGTCCCACCCTGGTAGGATTGCTGCCAGTTTGTGTTCATTACCTTGTTGTAGCAGGACACAAACTCGTGGGGCATTAGGATGAAGAGCAGGAATATAAGCAGGAGAAGTCCCTTTACTGGGGGGTGACATCAGTGGGTGGGAACCACTTTCACATGGATGAGTCCCACCAGGCAACCCTGAATCTGGCCAGGTGCAGGTGGATCAGTTCCTTGTGGAAAGCATCCCATTCTCCATCACCTTGCTCTGTTGTGTGAAAGATAAAGACAGTGGTGAGGGGTGACATCAGTGGGTGGGAACCGTATGAAGCCTTTCCACTTTCACATGGATGAGTCCCACCAGGCAACCCTGAATCTGGCCAGGTGCAGGTGGATCAGTTCCTTGTGGAAAGCATCCCATTCTCCATCACCTTGCTCTGTTGTGTGAAAGATAAAGACAGTGGTGTACTTTGTATTTCTAGTACAGTTTTCTGTTGTACCTCTGTGTTTTCAGAAAGCTGCAGTAGAGGAAACAGCATTCCTGTGTGACTCCTATGTGAGTGCCCAGTACCTAAATAAGAAAATGAGGGATGTACATTTGAAAAGGGAAGGAAGAATATTTTTCTCTAACTCAAAGGAAGAAAGTATCCAGAGTGACTTTTTTTTTTTTTCTGGGTAGCTACTCTTCTCTGCAATTGTGGCTCCAGGAAAGAGGTTCCCCCAGGTGTGGAACTGTTCTGGAACGGGTTAAAGAGGCTAATTGCTAGAATCATAGAACATTCTGAGTTGGAATTCAGATTCGTTGAGATCCAACTTCTGGCCCAGCACAGGACACCCCCAAGGATCACACCATGTGCCTGACAGTGTTGTCCAAACACTTCTTGACTCTGCAGGCAATGGACACCTGATTTCTGTACTGCATTGCATGTGCTGGGCATTGGGAAGAGCCCTAGGTAGGGCTGACTGATGCCATGCTTTCACGGTCCTCTGCAGGATCTGAGGGCTTTAGTCCCATAGTTTAGGATGCTCAGGTGGTACTTCAGGCAGTGTCACTGTGTTTCAAGCTCCTCTAGCAGGAATGGGTCTTGTACACAGCAGAGGCTTTCCTAGTGTTGATAACTCCCTCTGTAGCCTCTATAAAGGACAGTATTTTGGCTTCACTCCTGTTGAACAGCAGGCTTTGATCTGTAGATTCTGGTGGCCAGAATGTTTGCTGTCCTTTGGGTAAATAATTCATCAGGTGTGAACTGTTTGACACACAGATACCTGCGTAAAAACTCTTTCTAAATTTCCACCTACGTGAAGTGGGTTGTTCTATGTTCAAATTGTATCACCCCTTCAGGGATGAGAGCTCAGGAGTAGATGAGTGCAAGGAGATTATGTGAAGAGCCACTTGTAGGTTGCTGATGAATGAGGAGTCTGGAGTCAGGGCTACTGTTGAGTTAAGCATGGCTAAAACTGATGTGCTATCGGAGTACACTGAAATGAGTGGTGAAAGTGACCTGAAAGGATGACAGTTTTCAGAATAAGCACTGCTTTTATTCATGTTTTTAAAAGATCTCTGACAGCACTGTAGTATTTCAACATTTCACCACTACAGCAACCAAAAGCTTTTCTTCAATTACCAATCTAAATTGTCTTTGTGATTAGCTTAACTCTATTTTTACTTCCTTGGGGGTCACTGTTTCTTATTTTTCCAGACTGTGCTTTGGTGTATCAGTTTTAGAACACTTTAGGCTCCTCTCTTACAGACTGCAAACACCCCCAGCTTGTTCAGTTTTTCCCCCCAAAGGACATACTTTGTAAACCGTGTTCTCGTTGCTGTCATCAGGGCTGGCTTTGGTGTCTGGAGGAGGTGTCTGAAGTTGGACGTGGTTAAAGCTAAAGCATCACAACAGCTAACTGTGTTGGAATAGTCACCTCCATTTCTTACAGGTGACATTTCCCACAGCCTGGGACTTGTGTGTGTGTGTGAGATAAGGTTGTGCCTGCTGATTTAGGTGTTCAGCTGGAGTTTCCCTGTATCCTTTCACGGTCCTTTGCAGAAGGAAGAGAACTACCAGATCCTTTTTCCTTCTGCATTGCTGCCTGCCCTGTCCTTCTCTATTCTGTGTGTGTGCTAGGTCTCTTCTTCCTTCGTGCACCACTTTTTCAGCTGAGTATCGACTACACCATTTCACCAGTCAGCTGAGATTATCCTGGATCTTATTTCTCACTCCTGCATTTTGTGCACCCATGATCAGCATTGGTCCCTGGAGAGATTCCAAGGGATCCCCCTTGAAATTCCTCTCTGCTTTGTCAGTGTACTGTGAACAGTTACCTCAAGATGGACAGGGATATTTTGAGTTTTTTAAACCAGTTACACAGGTAACATGACAATTGTCACGTGCCTCTGATTTCATATCATCTTGTATATGAACATGACAGGTTGGGCAGAGTTAAAAGCTCTAGTTTTATGGAAATTTGTTCTACCACTTAACCTTTATGTACTGAGAGAAGTTCCCTGTTGGCCGCGATAACCATGGCTTGCATCATCCCTCGTTCCTCGAGCTCTTACTGAGAGAAGTTCCCTGTTGGCCACGATAACCATGACTTGCATCATCCCTCGTTCCTCGAGCTCGTGCGGAGAGACACACTAGATGGCACTCTGGGTCTGTAACTCACTCAGCTGCTATAGCAGACGTGATCTCAGCTGCCTCCTCTGATGGTTATTTTAAGTACTGATCTTTCCAAGTTTGGCATCCAAGATTGAAATGACTGTAGTAGTAAAGTTCTGGTTTAAGTGGGTTTGGATTCATGTCATCATAAAAACCGAATCAAATAACCCTCCAGTGGTTATTTTCAAAGCTCAGTTTTTTCTAGCCTGCCCTGGAGGGGGTGAGCCAGCCCTGGGAGGGCAGCTGGGACACACTCCGGGGCTGTTCCTGTGAGCCACTCGTGTGTCCGTGCCTGAGGCATGAAGAACCAAACGGGCAGAGCAAAGGATGGGAACTGTTCTGCCATGTGCTCTCCCGGTCTGAGGGTGAAACAGCTGTAATTTAGGTGAAGGCACTGGTCAGGTAAACCATTATCACCACAATCCATAGGTCAGAGAAAAGGTATTGTCTGTGTTAGAGACTTCAAGTGCCATTTGTTCTGCTAATGGCATTAGCTTTGAAACTGTTTGTGATTGTGCTTAAGCTGCCCAAAGCCATACCTACTTGAAACTGTTTCTGATGGTGCTTAAGCTGCCCAAAGCCATACCTACTGCCCCGTTGTGATAGCACCATGCAGCCACAGTTGGGATCTGCTCTTGCTGAGTGCTCTGCAGGCTCCTCACAGGCTTGGGAGGTGAACACTCTGGGGCCCAGGGCACGGTGGGTGGCTGTGTCAGGCTGCTGGGGCACGGCAGCTTTCTGCTCCTGGGGGGCAAGTCAGCTGCCAGATCAGTGATTTACTACCAACACCAGTGCACTGCTGCCTCCTGCTTTTTTGGTACTGTCATCCTGATAACTGATGGTGTCCAGGCAAAGCCAGTGCCTTGTCTGCCTTTGCCTTCAAAGGGCAATGCTTAGGATGCCAGTTACTTTATTCATCCAGGACTTCAGAGCTCCCTCTCAACTCTTCCTGACCTGTGAATGCTCCTGAGTCTTCCAGGACAAAATAAAACAAGTTAGCTGAGCCACCTGGCAGTGGTTTGAACCAACTTGTTTGGCTTTGCCCTAGAACTGACTAGAAATGCTTACGCAGCTGGTTGCTAGGTCTCGGCTGTGAGGTGCTAACTATCAGCAGAGAAACAGAGGGACAGCTTTTCAAATGGCCTGCAGACTGTGGCCTGGGTGAGAGGCTTTACCTTACCCACAGGCCTGTTGGCTTTTCCTGGAAGAGACAAGGAGTGTTTCTGTGGCCCGTGCCAGCGCAGGGCTCTGTAAGAAGCAGTCGTGTCCCAGCTGCAGGCTCGTGGTTTGCCTGCCAAGGTGTTCCTTGCCTGTGCAGCACGGGTGGGTTTGCTGTGCCTGAAGGTGTCTGATGGAGCCACGTAACATGCTCTGCAGGGCTGCCTGGGGTGGGGACTCTATTCTAGAACCTGATTTTGCTGAGTACTCAGGAGAATGGGGAAGGCAGTTTGGCACACTAGGTTTTCTAACAGTCTCTGAAATACAAAAATGCTTTTTTTTTTTAACATTTCTGTTTGTAAGCTAGAGCATCTATTCTGTCATGGAATAGTAAGGAAATTATAACACTTCTTATCTGTATGATAGGATAATTTTTGAGAAGAACGACAAAGTTGGAACATGCACTCTGCTCGTCACTTAATGTATTGGTAAATATTTGCCGTGATAACCACAAATAAAATAGATTCTCCTGTTGTCCAGGGGCAAATGTGCATGAAAGATGAAGAATTGTCTTACAGACAGAAATGTATCTTTGGTTTAAATGCATTGTGCTGAGAGTTCATAAACATCCCCTCCAGTACTTACTTATTAAAAGTGTTCACAGAAACTACACTGTAAAGCTGCTGGAATAATTTTTATTAAATAATTTTCTCTGGTAAACAGGGAAAACAGAGCTGCAAGGAGGTTAAACTCTGGGCTTGGCTTCCCCACTAATGACAAACTCGGGCCCAGAATCTGCTGAGACAGAGACGACAGGCTCTCGCAAGTACTCGGGTCATCCACCCACCCCTCCTTCCTGCTTGCTGCAGGCTGCAGGTGCACCCAGAAAGTCCCATGTTGCTTTGGAGCTTTGCTCACACACAGAGCAGAGCAGGAAGGAGCTGTGGATAGTGCCATGCACCTGTCCCCCTCAAGTGCACTAGACCAGCAGCACCAAAGCTTCCTTTCCTCTCGCTGCTTGAAGGGTATGGGCTGAGGAGCACTGCAGCACTGCTGGTTGTCTCAGTCCTGGCTGGCCATTGTTAAACTGTCAGCCTTGAGTGCTCCCTAGTCAAACCCACCGGTGTTAAAGAAAAGCTGCATGGGAGCAGGGATGCTGCAGGTGGGTAGGATTGCCAGTGAGCCCGTTCTCTCACTGCTGCTGTGTGCCCCAGCCCAGGGAACAGTGAATGGTGCTGAGGGTGATCTAGGACAAATTTCTTACCTCTCCGGACTTGGTTGCCTACCTCTAAACCAGATGTTTCCTTCCTGTTGCAATCTGCCTGGAGATTGTAGCATGTATTGCATTTCCCTTTGGTGTTCTCAGTGGTGGATGAGGCACAGGATGCCTTTTCCTGTGTTAGGCTTTGACAGTATCATCACAGAGGTAGGGGATTTGTTGTGCAGTGCACCATCCCAAACATTTCTGATGACAGCACCCGATTTTTCTCCTACTTGCCCCTGTCCCTAGAAAGGGGTTAGGGTCTTTGGGTATTGCCTGATGAAATATGGGAGGTGGGTGAGTGCGGTGAGATGTTCTGGCTGGTGCATAGTGTTGGAAATATTGGTAATTTAGACCTTGTCTCACCTTTGCAACTACAGGACAGCAGACTCTTGAGCAAGTGCTCTTAATGAAATGTGCTGAAGTGCTTTGTTGAGCTGGTACCATGGTCAGCCTATGGCACATAGAACCTTTTCAGCTGGAAAGTCTCACATTGTTGAGTCAAGTCCTGTAGTGTTTTGGGGATAGCTCAGGGAGCTGCTGACAGCTCAGACAAATTGCTGTTTTTCTACCTGAGTTGTTGGCCATTCAAGCTGAGCTCGAAGCAAATCTTTGGGGCTTTGGGGAAGCCAGTGACAAATCAGAGAATCTTGTTTAACTTGGCTATGGCTGAACGCTGCTCTTTTGGTGAGGCTTGGTATATTCCTCGGGTTCACAAACAACATTGCTGCTTTTCACTGGCTGTTCCTAAGATGACCTCCTGAAGGAAAGGGAGCGAGCACAATTCCCTGAAGGGCTGGTGTTTCTCACTGGAGCAAGCACAGGTGTGTGCAGAAGGGCAGAGCCAGGTGGGCTGGGAGAACACCTGGATACTTCCATGGCTCAGCACATTGCTGTACCTGTTCCTCTTTGCTCACCCAGCAGTGGTGGCTGATGGCACCATGTGGTGCTCAGCCTCCTAGAGTCTAAAGGGCATGGTTAAACACTCTGCAGGGTCTGAGAACCAGCATGTACCTAGGTGTTCCTTCAGGTACCTGGTGTTACTGATACTTAAGGGCATCTAAAGACCAGTGATGTTACTTCTGCTGTCTCTAGTCCCGATATTTTCTGTCTTTGTATACACCTCTCCCGTCTGTTCCTCCCTCCTCCACTTTCCTTCTGCACATTTTACCTTACGAGCGCAAAGTGTACATGGACCTGAGCAGTGGTTTTGTTTGACTAGGGGCTTCCTGTAAGTGGCAGCCAGAGGGCCTAGCCCACCCCTGTGGCATTAGCTTTTAAAGTGCCATTAATGCTCTGAATCACACCTTCATCTCCACACCTTGAGTCATGTATTAAAATAAAACTGTGGGAAATAATAAAACCCAGTTATATGAATGCATTTTTTTATTATAAGAGTCCTTAAATTTTTTTTTATTGCTGCTTTGAGGCCAACTCATCATCTTTTGTTATGTTCATTACAAAAGGCTTTGCTCCAGTCCCTGTTAACTCGCGGGGCAAGGAACAGAGTGCACAGACAGAAGAGCAGTTCCTTGCTGGCACCCATTCCCTTGTCCTCAGCATGCCTCACTGTCTCTACCACAGCTGGCTCGGGAGCCCTCGGGGGCAGGTTGTGTTACAGGTTGACCAGGCAAGTCTGCAGAAGACAACTCAGAACAGACAGTCAGATGGAGTTCTCATACCCAGGTCATGGCCCCTGTTGTTCCAGGTACTCCTGATATGAACTGCTGTCCTTTGACAGGCGAACAGGAAAGAGTTTTTGCTTTGCCTGTGCTGTGCCTGCTTCATTCCCAGCAGAGTGAGAAGTCTCCCTAGGTCATGAAGAGGTAGAAGATGAGGTTGGAGGGGAGGAAAGGAAAAGCAAGTGGAAGGCAGAAGGCTGGTTTGTGTTTCCTAATTAGAGCAGTAGCTTGTTCCCATTGGAAAAGGAATACTGTGCAAGACCATGTTTTTGCTAAGGCTCTGTGTGTTGGGGAATGGGTGGAGCCCTTTACTTCCTAGGGCTTTGTGAATTAGTGTTTTTATCTCGACTGAAGCTTCAGAAATTGCTTTTCATCTTCAGGTTTAGGTCATACTTGTTGATCACACCAGTACCAGCACTTGGTGCTCAAAATACAGCACGTAACCCATGCTATTTTCTGTCACCCTAAAAAGTAGCTGAATGTACTGAGTCCTGGACCAGTGCTCCACTGGAGCCTGGCATCAAACCCGAATTCCTCTGTGCACCTCTGGCTACAGTTTCCACCCCCTGCCTCCCCCTGCCCTCCTGCACCTTTCAGTTGTTTCCTTTCATCTGTCTCTGCTTTCTCAGATAATAGCACAAGTCTTTGCCTGTGCTCTAGGAATAGTCTGATATTCAAGATCTTCCCCTGTTGCAGGACATATTGCTCTCTGCCCTCACTGTCACAGGCTTATCTAGGTCATCTGAATTTCTTTTGGCTCTTAGAAGAGCAGGTGGTTCTGAGCCTACAGCCTGAAGCTCTGGTGGAGCAGGTGAGTCAGAAGTTGCCTTCCTAGTTGCTCTGTGGGGAGAGTATGCTGAAGTCTCCATTACAGATTTGCTGTAGCCTTTTTTCTGATTTTTTTTCTCATAGAGGCGCTCCTCAAAAAGATGTTTTTGTGACGAGGTCTCTGTTAATCTAAGATTCTGCTGCCCCCAGACTTGCAGTGCATAGGGCACTCAACAACTGTCTGGTGTTGAGGACTTGTGCTGGTGGATGAATTCCCTGTAGTCTTTTTGTATACCTACTTGTGTCTGTTTCTGAATGTGCATTAAATAATGCTCCATCATCAGAAATGCATTAAGTGTTCCCTGACTGACCATCCACACATCACTTAAATAGCATTCCTTTGCTTTATTGAATGTCTTTTGAGACATTATTCTCTGCTTAATAAACCATACAGGATCTAAAATCCTGGCAAGTCTACTTGATCTCCAAGGATGGCATGGTTTCTAAACTGGTTTTTTTCCCATAGGCTCATTAAATAATGAGACATTTTCTGCTTCACTGTTAGGAAATATATAGAAGTTCTCACCAGGGAATAAAAAACCCCAACAGAACAAGAAACTGTCCCTTGAAAGGCACAATAGATCAACTGGATGCCCTCATGTGGCCCAAATGCCTGGAAACTGAGAGTCACCTGAAAATACTGTACACAAAAGTAGAAAGCTCTGGGCAGAGCTGTGAAATCTCTGCAGGTATTCTGTTCCCTGTTTCTCAGGAACTCAGGTGCCTTTTGTAAGGCTAATGCCTGGAGAGCTCCCATGGAAATGAAAACTAATGGCAGGTAGAAATAGAGCTGGGGAGAAGCATGTTAGGCTTCCTAGGAACTCCTAATCCATGAGATCTAGCATGTACCACTGAGATGCTGGATAATGGATTTGCTCAGTGTACAAATACAAAGCCTTTCACTAACTGTCAGTCCTAAACTGCTCACCCAGGCTCCGACGTCTGCCCGTCTTGGTACAGAGTTACTGTGCTGGGGCATGTTAGGAAACTGAAATACTGGCTGCTTCACCCTTTCTGTGGTTTGTTAGAGCTTCTGCATTTCTGAAAAGAGATGCATCTTTAAGGGCAGAAAGGCTGGCTTTGGAGCTGGGTGTTTCCCCACGGGGGAGAGCCCTTCGTGGGCACTCAGTATCTACACTCTGCATAGTGAGTGGGTGAATGACTTATATCCATGACAGTGGTGCCTGTGGGAAGATAGAACAACTGGGAAGTTCAGTTCTTATGAATCCATAAAAACTGCTAAGAGGTGTAATGTCAATGTGGCAGCTTTACAGTCCATGCACTGGGCTATCTCTTCATTGTTTTGATATGCAGCAACAGGTTTATGGCAGTCTCAGAAGGTGTTATAAAGCTTTATTTCAACATGGATAATATCCAAATCCAAATTTTGTTTCATTTTTATGTGGTTTCAGATGCATTTGCATTTTCCCTGCTTGTCACAATTACAAGGCAGGTGCAGAAATAATGAGAGTTGGTTTCATTTAATAGCAAAGATTTCAGCAATGTTTGTCCTATCCAGCTGTTTATTTTTGTCCTTGTCTGTGAATGGAGAACCAGAGCTTGTGATGCACAGTCACTGCCTTCAGTTCCCTGGCCTGTCTTTGCCTCTCCTTCCCCCTGTCTCCAAGGAGCTCTCAGGACAGCTAGTTTAAGGCAGCTGACACTGAGAAGCACAGATGCAAAAGTGTGTCAGTGCCCCAAGGAAATGGAAGCAAGGTGACCAGGTGTGTGTTGTAAGGTGACAAGCACCAATACTGTTTTATTTCTGAGGCAGCACCTCCAGAGACACGTGGTGGTCAGTGGTGTCTGTGCTCTGACTCTCCTGGTTTAGCTGGGCCTTCTTCCCCTGCAAACAAGCTCTGGACTGCTCCTTCTGCCCCCCGGCTGTCCTTCCTCCCCCTCCACCACTGTCAGTGGAAAGGGCATTCTTGTCATCTTTGTGACTTGCGTTTCCATCCTCTTCCTGGTGGAAAAGCCCTGAGGGGTCTAAAGCCATGGTAAGTCAGGTCCCATGTGAAGAGATGCACATTGTTTCTCCTCCTAAAGGCCACAGTAGGACAACTGTCAGGGCCTTTCTTGTGTTACTCCACTCTCCTCTTGTAGAGCAACGAGCATTGTTTTGCAGCAGTTTCCAGGGAAGAGGTAGATCAGAACCCAGTGGAGAAGCCTCGTGGTATGAGAGGCTCTTACCTAGGCCTGTTGCACACCTGCATGATGCCTGGACTATGGGGAAAAGCAGTCCTAAAAGGAGGCCAAGAGCAGGGCAGTGTCTGCCCCAATAACGACTGTGTTTGCTCTTCGAAAGGTGAAACAGCTTTGAGTGATAAACTTGTCCCATGGTGTTCCCTGAGAAAACACCTTTACCTTTCTCCTGGGTGTTTTTTGGTGGCATGTGTGCTCTGCAGTGGTCAGAGGAATGAATTTCTGTTCTGTGCCCCAGAAAGCCTGACTAGAGCCGTGTCTGGTGCCTGCTTGGCAGCTTTCATGGTTTGTCCCAGTTACATGAGAAGTTGCTCAGCTTAGACTGATTTCTTGCCTATCTCAAACTAGCACTGTCTGCCATCCTCAGCATATCACAAGTGGTGTCACTCACAGGAGTGGGATTTCCAGGGTGAGCCTTCAATCCTTTCCTGAATTTTCAGCTGCTTGTTTCACATCAGCAAAGAGGGGGTTTGGTTTCCTTTGGTCTGGGTTATTTTAGTCTGATAATTGAGAGCTGGTGACCAGATGCAGCTCATGCTCTTTCTGAAGAAGCCCAGGGAGGACAGCTTGGAGGTTTTCACTCAGTATTATTGCTATGCATTCTGGAAATGCTATGTACATATCTCTCCTTAGTGGTTTAGACTTGTGTCTGTCCAGCTGGTACTGGCTGATCCCGTCCTGGGGCTCAGAGCTGCAAGGAAAGGAGCAGTTGGGTCACTATGGAGTGCTCAAACTCTGTGTAGAGAGATTAAGAAAATAAAGGTTTCAACAGACAGTTGGCTTAACATGATGTATATATTTCCTGTCTTCATGTACTCTGCCTAATGTCCTCTGTTTAACGGTGTTTCAAACAACATTAAGCTCACCTTTCAGGTAAGAAATCCCTTCTGAGCGTAAAGTTTTCCAGTGACTGAGGTTGTGTGAGAACCAAATCATGCCTAGGGTTTTAGTTCCAAAGATGACAAATATTTATGTCCTCAACAGAGCTGATGGGGAGAGGAGGGATGAGTTCTGAGCAGAGATTTTAAGCGATGTGCATTAGAAATTAAATTCCTTTATGGTAGGCAAAAGGTAGTCCTAATTAATTAAGTCCTAATTAATACCTGCATTTGAATTTTAGTGGTAATAACAGATCACCCCGATTATCTTGAGTGATAATGCACAAGTAGGTGTATTTGGCCAGAACTCTGGAATTGTGATGGCAGGAACCGTAGAAGACAGAGTGAGTTTGAGTCTGTGTGCTGAGTTCTGCTCCTTACGGTGTGTCTGTGCATCTCCTCCTGTGCTGGTGCAGGAGGACTGGCCTGTTCCTCTCTTCTGGCAGGAGACACATTGCACACATTCTTTTCCTTCTACTCAGAAGTGAACTGGGGTCAGTGCTTCGCTGTGTGAGACAGTTGCATTCTTTTCCTGCACTCTTCCATGGAGGTTTTTCAAACAAACAAACAAACAAACCAAACAGCCTGAAACAAAACCCCAGCCCTTTCACCTCAAAACAACCCACATGTGCCTGAAGCAGGCCTGTTTCTGTTTTGTGTGTGTATGAAACAGTGATTTCAGGGGTGATAATGTGGTTGAATAAAGTCTACCTGCTTTCCATGAGTGCAATAAAGTATTTATTCCTTCCTGGTAACCCAGAATCCTAGTGGGATTTCATCTGGTTTTGCACCAGTCTTCACCTGAATCAGCCTCTCTCCTGTATTTTCCTTGGAGAGGGGATAATATGGGAGCACACAGGAGTCAGAAAATCCGCTTTACCTAAAAGGCAAATGCAGATAAAGTTTGCTGATAGGAGAGCCATTTTAGCTTTCCTGTACTGCTCCTGTTGCAAGATTTGCAGAGGAGAATATAGACCATTAGTGCCTTAAGTTTTCAAAGTTTTCGTGTTGTAAGAGTTGCAAAAATTTTAATCTCTGTTTGCTTTCCACAGTTACTGTGGATTACATGTTATAATGAAGGTTTTGGGGGCTGTTCTTTCCTTTTCAGCAGCACCTCTGAAGGAAAGTTCAGCATGTCAAAAGTTTGAAATGCTAGCAGAAGTTTCTGTGAAGAATTAGAAGGTGAGGGCAAACATGAATGGAAGACTTGTTGTCAAGAAGTTTGAAGCATAAACCTCTGCTAGATGTGCCTACCCTGAACGTGTTCTGAGCCCAGTGACTGCCACTGGAGGACCTGAGTCAGCCAGTGGTGCTCAGCGCCACGAGTTGCTGGCAAACCTCAGTGAGAGGCTTTGGGAGGATTGGGCCCCAGATGTGATCCTCTGGTTTCACCCTGAGCTGGGGGTGAGTAGGTGTATGCTGTCTGACAGCAAGGTTGCTGTAGTAATTATTCATTAGCTTTAAATAACAGGGTAATTATGAAGTTACAATTCATATACCCCAACACGCCCTTTTTTTGCTAGCTGTTCAGTTTCTGGAGAATGCCTACAGCTGTCTGCTTTGTGCTGTAAAACAGGGCACTGCCCCTAGTTGTCCCTGGCTGTTTCTCTGCTTTTTGCGTGCTCCTTGCGAGAACGTGGGCTGGGGTGAAAAGGTAACATGAATCAGGGAGGCAGCACTAGAAGAGAATACAAACTCAGTTTCTTCTGTGCCTCCAAGGATAAAGAAGATCACTCTGGTGCGTCTAAACACGTGTGCTGCACAGAGGACTAGCTTCTCCCTGAGAGTTCTCAGATCATCTGCTTTTAAATTTCAGTTCGCTTCTATTCTGAGGCAAAAAGCAGCTGGCAGAGCAGAGATGGCAATATTTGGGGATCACAGGTCCCAGTCTGGTGATCTGTATCCGAGATCAGCTGCTTTTGGGTGGCGAGGAATGACCAGAGAACTTGTGTTGCATAGGCAGAAAGGCAGAGTTGAAATGCTTCTGAAAGAAGTTCAGCAAATTTTTGTTTTTTTGCCACCTGATAACATTCACAACTTGGTAGCACTAAAGTGCTAACAAATTTTGTGAGTCACCTGATGAGTTAGACAAGGACCTAAGATCTTGTGTGGAAATTGCCTATAACATTTTTCTGTTTGAGCAGAGAGGATGTGAGCAAAGACTGTAGTCGTTTTTAGTCCCATGAGTACCAGGGGTTTTGGTGTGTCCTGAACTCCAGAGCTGAAAGAAAAGGGGACTGAGGGGAGACCTTGTCACTGTACACAACTTCCTCACGTGGGGAAGTGATCTCTGCTCTCTGGGACCTGGGACAGGACCTAGGGAATGGTCTGAAGTTGTGTCAGGGAGGTTTAGGTTGGGAATCAGGACAAGGTTGTTCCGTTTAGGTTGGGAATCAGGACAAGGTTGTTCCCCCAGAGGTGTTTGGGCACTGAACAGCTCCCAGGGCAGTGTCACAGCCCCAAGGTGACAGAGCTCAGGGAGTGTTTGGCCAATGCTCTCAGCACAGGGTGTGATTCTCAGGGGTGTCCTGTGCAGGGACAGGAGTTGGACTGGATGATCCTTGTGGGTCCCTTCCAGCTCTGTGAAATAGTTCTAGTGGAGTAACAGTCTGGAGCGTTTTCTGAGATGAAGTGCTGATGAGATGGAAAGTTGGGCAGTCTTGTGGTAGTGGAGGAAATAAATTGTCAGAAACCTGAACTTTCAGAATAAAACTGTGGCTCTGTTGGGAAGTATGGAGAGCAGATCTGTGAGACCAAGCATTTGAGAAGAAAATGGTAATATTAGATAGCGAATTCTTGGACTCTAATGGAAAGTTTTCAACAGTGAGTGCTTTGTTGCTGGGGTGTCTGGGTGCCCTAGCCCTGCACCAGGGGTCCCTTTCTTTATTCTGAGGTATCCTATTGTGTTGCAAGATCTGGTTTTAAGAGAAAGGTGATAAAGAGCAAATCGTATGTAAGCTGTTGGATATCTTCATGGACAGCAAATGGTCTTCATGTTAAAAAACCTCAAAACCAAATCTACTTCCCTCCCCCTAGTCCAGCCCCAAGGCAAAGTCCCTTTGCCTATTGTTGGGAGCCTTTGGTTATTTTTGTTACCTAACATTATCATGGGCTTTTTTTCCAGTGTATTCACCTGAGAGCCAAGCAGGTCTATACGGGAAACATGTTTACCTGTGTTAGTGAATCCCATCATAAATTTTGCATCTTAACATCACAGAGACACTAAATCAAGTCAAGAGGCAGGTAAACATTTCAAACACAACTTCTGAGTCCTAGAGACTGAGGTCTTTACACTGGCAAAAGTAAGTCTGGAACACTTGGGTGATGATGCCAGTGGTGGACAATTGTGGTCTGCAAGTGTCGTCCCAGGAACTTCTGCTGATCAGCATCTCTGGAAGACTCAGTTTCAATGTCTTGGGCAGCACACCATGAACTGACACTTCTGTGGATCTCAGCCTCACACCGAGCAGATCTAGCCCTGGTTCTTACACACTGTTGATGTATCAGGCACGAACAGGAATTTTTCTCATTGCTCTATGGTAACCATTGAGTCATTCTTCTTCCTGTGTCACTCTAATGAAATGGTTGACATGCCAATCCTTTAGCAGAGGTTAATGGCTGCATGGAAAGTAATGCAGCAGGCCCTTGTGGCAAAACAGAAACTATTTCCTTCCCAATTCCCCCAGTTTTGACAACTGTCATGGAAAAGAAAAAGGCAAAAAGCTTTTTATATTTGATTTCTCTCAGTGATACTTGTCAGTGAAACCAGCAGTTTTCCAGGGGAGTGAATACAATTTGTTTGTTCGTTTTCTCTTGTCTCTTCATGTAAACAAAAAAAACAACCCAACCAAACAAAAAAGAACCAGTGTGGAAGTTTCAATTATTCTGCAGATGGAAGTGAATAAAAATTGGATTACAGACTCTGTGAAACCCAGGATTGTAAAAGCAGAACTCTCATAAAATGAGTGTCTGCTTATTAAACAGGATTAAACAGGATTAGCTCTGTCATGCGAGTGCTCAAGCACAAGCAGAAAACAGGCAATTTTCTCACCTTTGGAGAATGGTGTCCTACCCTACTCCTCGTGGTGTCCTGTACCTGCCTAACACTACAGCTTTGGTTAAAAACTCTACACTTAGACCACGATCCCCTCACCCCCTGTCTCCTCCCCCCAGATGTAAAGACTGGACAAAATTGCAAAATATTTTCAACAGGGAAAGCTGCTGCTAGAGTGACAAAAAAGAGGAAGGTTTTATTGCTAAATTAGGAAGTCGAAGCTTGTATGAAAGACGTTTTCCTCAGGAAAAGGTGGGTGAATGTGAGGCAAGGTGATGTCTTGTGACACACAGCTCCTGTCTCTCACCTCCCTGCAGTGCCCCAGCAGAGCTGTGCTGGGGTCAGGGCTCACTCTGTTATGCACCTGCTGCCCAGACAGTGCCAGCACAGAACAAAGCTCTACATGATGGGCTGGGTGGCAAGTGAGGGTTCCACAGCAGCAAGGTGTTTAATGCTAATGACAATAAGGACTATCAGTTCTTTTAGCTCTACTTTTTGGTCTCTCTTTTTTGGACCAGGAACAATCTACAGGAATCTCCTGTCACATTTTGCAGTCAGGGTGTGTTCTGTGCAGGGCATAATTCTTTACAAACATATGTATGCTTATTCTAAAAGCTTTTCTGGAAAAGTTTAGGGGTAAACAGCATGGTATAAAATCATAGAAGTTCCCATTCTGCTTCCTTATCACTTCCCAATGTGGCTAAGAGCCATTCAAGAATATTTCCTCAACTCAGGACTTAGATATCTATCATAAAGCTTTGCAGCTTATTGTTACAGGAGTTTGTCATCTGATTTTTTTTTATGCATTAGTTTACTTGCTCGTTCTGGAATGCATGCTAAGGTCTTTCTGCTGATGGTTCCAGCTACTCGGTGTAATTAATAGCAATGTGCTCAAAAGCCACATGAAATAGTGAGTCTCCAACTCAAAAAACTTAGGAAGAAAGAAAAAACCAAACATCCTTATACTTGTGGGTAAGGATGGGCAAGACCCAGGAGTTCAGATACCAAATGCTGGTCATTTCTTTTAAAAAGGAGGCTCAGCAAGGAATTCTTTAATACTTTTCCATTCTTTCTACTCAGAGGGATGCAACAAAGCAGAAGGTGTTGTAACTGGAGATGTTTCAAGCAGATATGAGGAAATCACTTTTCACCAGGATGGTGGTCCAACAGGGGAACAGAGGGATCAGTGGGAATGGTGTAGGGTAGAGGACTGTGAAACCTGAATTTGTAACATTTTTCTCCCCATTTCCCAAATGTCCATGCTGTATATCTCATTTTTAATGAAAACCAGTTGGATTTTGGCTGGCATTGCTGACACTGAGGTGTCAGCCCTCGGAATGGTTGGTTCTTGTGGGTAATGCCTGTTCCTTGGTGACTTGCAAATAACTGCTGTGATTATTAAGTTTGCTGATATTTTTCAGATAACAGATCTGAGGCACATTTGACAAGTTGCACTGGTTGAAGAAGGCTTTTTTTCCCCTCTACATTGTAGTTTAAGTAACTATAAGCTAAGAAAAAGGACTGAAAAAATCTGTTCTTTTGCAGTATATCTCAATTTTGAATGAAAACCAGTTGGATTTTGGCTGGCATTGCTGACACTGAGGTGTCAGCCCTCGGAATGGTTGGTTCTTGTGGGTAATGCCTGTTCCTTGGTGACTTGCAAATAACTGCTGTGATTATTAAGTTTGCTGATATTTTTCAGATAACAGATCTGAGGCACATTTGACAAGTTGCACTGGTTGAAGAAGGCTTTTTTCCCCTCTACATTGTAGTTTAAGTAATTATAAGCTAAGAAAAAGGACTGAAAAAATCTGTTCTTTTGCAGATGTTACATCTCTTGTAGGATGAAATGTTATCCTGATGCTTTACAAAGTGTTTGTCTTTGGTCTAAACAACTGATTGGCACCTTCTTTCTTTTTCATACCCCACTATCTCTTCTCTTGTCTGGATTTTTCAGTTTCCCTCTTGCTTTCCTGAGAACTGAAGAATAATTAAGAGAAAAGGTCTCATTAAAATGCAGTTAGTTAAATCTGTGTGTTTCAGCTATTACCTCTAATGGAGAGCACTGCTTGTGATGGCTGTGGCTGTTACGTGTGCTTTGAGATCATTCTGGATTTGAGAAATGCATCTGGTGTGGACAGACAAAACCTTTCCCTTCCAGAGGTAATTCCTGTCCTGACAGTGCTTGATCCAACACGCTTAGACTACACACGAGACGAGGAACGGGGACGGAGAACCATATGTAGAGCCTGAAGAAAATAGTCAGTTATTAAACCAATTTAGCTTGCCATTAAATCTCACAATTTCTGAATATAAATGGGTTGCTCTTCCCCTCGCCGTGTCTGTCCCTCTCCCAGCAGGCAGAGCTGGGGAGGGCTGGGGCAGGACTGGAGCTCTGCTCCCACCACCAGTGCCACCCTGAGCCACCCACCAAACCTCCAGCCTCGCCTGCTGCTCTGCCAGGGTCCTATAGCTGCACAGGATGCTGAGAGCTTTAATTAGAATTAATTTCAGTCTTTCAAGTGCCTTGTGTTCCTCAGACGAAACGTGCTGTGCAAGTGCGAGGGATAATTACTGGGTTGCGTCTGTGTTTTTCTGATATATTATTACTATTCTCTTATTAACCATGTTTTGGAGAAAACCCCACAGTACTTATGCTTTTCAGTTTTGTTTGTACGGTTGAAAGTTAGTCCCTCTGAGCACAGTAAGTAATTAAACCAGTATTAGCATGGAGATGCAGGTTTTCTCCTTGGAGAATGTTAATGGCTATTAGATTGTCACACCATGTCTGGCTGTTTTGGTACTTTGGCTACCTTGAATCATTCACTTAGGTGTAAGGTGGTCATGTTGCTCCTAAATGCAGTAAAATAGTCCAGCAATAACAGCCTGCAAGGTCTCTGTCAGTAGGTTCCTTGGAGCTGGCCAGGCTTGACCCAGACTGGGATGGTGCAATTGTCAGAGAATGGTCCCAGCAGTCGGTGCCTGGTGCCTCCTCAGCTGTTTGCCAGCCTTGCTGGGGGCTGCGGTCCCAGCAGTCGGTGCCTGGTGTCTCCTTAGCTGTTTGCCAGCCTTGCTGGGGGCTGAGCATACCTTAGGCAACAGGCCATTCCCTGTTTCTCCAGTTTTTCAGCTGAAGCACCGAAGTCCAGGGAAAGCTGAGATACCAGGGATGACATGTAGCACATGGAGCATGCCTTGTTGGATAGGAGGTAACTGTTGTTTCCAGATGGAATCACTGCTGCGCGAGAAATAAAAATAACTGATTGTAGCTGTAACTCCGTGTCCCAAGGACATAGTAATTCAGAAAGTGTTGAGTTATAAACTGTGCTTGTACTTTAACATGGATTTGAGCATGTGATTGGGATTTTCCTGCAGCTAAGTGCTCGGGAGCCTGAAATAGAAAGGCAGCATTAACGAGTAAGATCAGATCATTTTGGGATAATGAACTTCTGTCAATAAGGTTATTGTTTCACAGGCAGGTCACACTTTTTGTCCTCACTTGCCATGTACTATAAACTGTGACCATACAATGACTCTAACATGCAGAACTTTAGTGTCAACTGCAATGAGATAAATCTGTCTGGAGAGACTGTCTCTTCCAGTCAAGGTCACAGACGTAACTTCCCTTGCTGTTCGACACACCTTTTGGGACACTGCTTGAGCTGCTTTGGTACCATCCTGTTCTAAAGTCAGTTAGAGCACAAAAATGAAAAGGAGATGAATGGGTTTGTGCTCTTGCCATCCTGTTCTAAAATAGGTTAGAGCACAAAAATAAAAAGGAGATGAATGGGTTTGTGCTCTTCTTGTGCTGTCTAGGTACAGCATGCAGATACCACAATGCTACCTAAGCAAAATGTAGACCCAGCTCACCCACTGGAGCTGCATTTTTGTCCTGCTCTAGTGAGACTGCAAAGCCCTTCAGAGGGGCAGTCTTACTGGAATGGTCTGCACTGACTCTGGCCCAAGTATGAAGTACCATTGGATTATCCTGACAGATGTAGGATAGTGTTGGCCAATGTGAGCTTTGTCAGCTTTATACAGCGGAGTTCTTTGCCAGCATAGATCAGATATTAGCTTCAAGATTCCAAACTTACACAAAAAGTGTTTTTTAAATGCTGATCCAGCCCTGATTAAGGTCTGTTAACTTAACTCCAGGCTGAGAGCGAAGTGCCACATCTAGCTGGATGTTCTTTTGCAAGTAGGCACCTTGTCTTTGGCTAACCTGGCAACTTGTGTGTCGGACAGGATGCCAAATGAAAAGGCACGTGCGTTTTGTAAGGCTTATTAGATACAAAATGTGGTTTGAGATAGTTTGTGTACCAGGAGTGTCATGGTACAGGAACCTTCTCAGAGCAGGGATCAGCCACAGACAGGTTTGCTGACTCCAGCAGTTCCCTGTTTCTCCCGTGCTGTATGTGCCAGCCTGTGGTGCCCATGATAACACACAGGATTTGAGCTCTGTGCCACAAGCTGAACGTGGACTGTGCTGTAATGCCTGATGACCCCTTGGGTGCCTGGAGTCACTGGGCCTGGCACCATACTGGGCAGACAGCAGTTTGCTGTCTGGCACATCTCTGCTGCCCGTTGAGGAATAACTGGTCCTGGATGTGAATTTAGCTGAGCCATTAACAAAGAGACTACCAGGTCTGTGAAGAGACTGACAGACTGAAAGGAAATGCAGATGGGTACTACACATTTGCAAGTGTTTATTATTTAAAGTCTGTTACTGGGGAATATATAGAATGGAAAGGTCAGAGTCAGACACTGTGCCTTGCTGGCTTTGCCTTTGAGATTGTAGGATCAAAAAGAAGGAAGGAGGAATATGTCACATTGCAGGTAATTAAGGATTCATCAGGAAACATGGAACACTTGGTCCCTCTCATAGCTCTGAGGACAAAAGGTGAAGGATATCTGGTGTAATATCTTCCATATGTGGCATGCTAATTGGAAGAATAGAAATGAGGTATTTGGAAAGCCAAATCTAAGCTCTTATAAATGAAAATTGCTTTTGCTTAATGAGTTCACTGGTAGGTTCAGTGCTTCACACTTGGAAAATAAGGAGAGATTTTGATTGTATGTTTGCAAATTAGGGCTAGCCTACTTGTCGAGGCAGTCCTAAAGATTTAATACCCTGTAAGTGAAGAATGATGGTTTTTCTTTGCCCTATAAGTATTTGGGATTTGATGATGATTCCTAAGCATTGCAGCATCTTCTCCTTACCAATGTATATGACTTGCTGTAAATTTAGTCTAGACTGTTGGCATTTAATTTGAGTCGTTCCAGAGTTTTGAAAGCTTCACATTGGGAATGGTGAACAGAAGTACTTTGTTTCTCAGACATCAGAAGAGTGTGAGGCTTATTCTGATCAGGTATAGCTTAGTGTTTCAGGGTGAAAGAGCGACGTCGCCACCGTTTTGATAGACATCCCCTGGCCCAGAAAAAGTGGGTCACTGTGTCCAGGTGAGCTGAGCCAGTGCGAACACCTTCCGGCAGTTATGTCCTGCAAATACCAAGTCCCCCTGGGCTGGGGAGGACAGGACTGTGAGAGCTGCGCTGCGAGTGGCACGTTCTTCCCGCTAGATGGCAATTCCAACCCGTCGGACAAACCGTCGGGCAGCGCTCGATCCCCTGGCCCAGAAAAAGTGGGTCACTGTGTCCAGGTGAGCTGAGCCAGTGCGAACACCTTCCGGCAGTTATGTCCTGCAAATACCAAGTCCCCCTGGGCTGGGGAGGACAGGACTGTGAGAGCTGCGCTGCGAGTGGCACGTTCTTCCCGCTAGATGGCAATTCCAACCCGTCGGACAAACCGTCGGGCAGCGCTCGCCAAAGCTCCCAGCCTCGGGCTGACTCCAGAGTGTTAAAAGCTGGACTTGGGAGTACGACTTTTGGATATCTGTCTTTTCCTTGGAGTAGGGCGTGCAATAATTTCCATATGACAAAGGAAATATTGTTAGAGCTGAACCGAATTTTGGATTGCGCATTTGGATTCATGCATGTCTTGGCAGTTTTGGGAAGGATGTACTTGTTTCTGTGCTGTAGAACCCCCACGTCCTCGGGGAGGGGGAGTAGTAAGAGTCAGCAGCAAGGAGGAGAGCTCTTGGCAGGGTGGCTGCCTGGGCGTTTGCTGCCAGAGAGCAAGCAGAGCCCGACCCAGAGCCTGCTGAAGTGAATGGCACTGCCTCGGGGTTGTGCATTTTCTCCTGTTTCCAGGTAAACCCACCAAATGAGTCTGTCCTCGTCAGGCTTTAATGCATTGCATCCCCTCCTGCAGTGGCTGGTGTACCTAGAAT
Organism: Acanthisitta chloris; assembly: GCF_000695815.1. NCBI lineage: Eukaryota > Metazoa > Chordata > Aves > Passeriformes > Acanthisittidae > Acanthisitta > Acanthisitta chloris. The sequence goes on from NW_008671108.1 coordinate 23,741, forward strand.
AGGTGCATGTCTGTGTTAAGTGCAGCACTGACGTGCTCTGTATGAGCAACTTACAGGAATCCATGTGAGCTAATGGGATTGTTTTTCTGTTTTTTCCTAATTAGAATTTGAACAATATAATTTTCTAACATGTGTGTTGGAGAGTATAATTTCTTTTGAATGAAGGGGAGGGGCACCTTTCATCCTGACTATTGTCTCAATGTATTTCAGCTAGAGTTCTAATTAAACGCAGACTGGCAGCAGTTGGGCTGCCCCAGCATACACCCAGGGACCTTCCTGACAGCAGGGTCTGGACTCAGAATTCAGGCCACAGCTACTATGGAGTCACTCCTGCTCCTCTGTTTGGAGCTGTTCCAGTACTGGCAGTGCTCATCTCGGAGATAACTAATGTAAAATCCTGGAAATGAGTCTGTGCTCTCTAATCAGGAAAAATTTCCCCATAGATTCAGTGGGAATTCTGCCTGGGTAAACCCACAGGTATTGTGTGCGTTGTGAGATTGTATGCAAAGAAAGATCATCCCTATAAACTAACTTTATGACCTGATTAAAAAAAAAAAACCTAAATAAAGATTAATGGAAATCGCTTCTCTGATTACACCACTGCGTTCTGCTTATTTGAGCAACTCTCACTAGATAAGGAAATAGGAGTTTCAGTCTGTGCCTGGTGCCCCAGAGTAATTGAAACTCCCCTTTGTTGCAGAAGTGCTGGCTATAACCCCTGTAAAGCAGTAAAACGTTTGTCAGATATTCTTGCGAGATTCTGGTTTTGTCTGTCAAAGTTTATTCTCCCTATTCACACAGTGTTAGTGTGATTTTTATACTTATTTTAAAAGCTGCACCTAACCCTTTCGTTACAGAAGCAGAACATGTGAAAATGAAAGGTGGCACTGTCAGGTCGTCACGTTGGTATGTCACGGGTGGATTCAGGTAGCTTTGCTTCAACAGTGTGTGGCTCCCTGATTGCATTTTGGAAGAGTGGGGTCTTCTGGTGGCTGTCAGGCATGGCTGAGACCCTCTGCCGAGTCAAGAGGCTTTCAAGGGCAGACACTGGATTCTGCATCCTGATCCAGGGTAGCACTTGTAATAGGTGCTAAGCAGAACTCAAGGAACAAGATGATAAAAACAAATGGCTCCTCTGGAGTTAGGGTGTATCCAGCTGAGGTATCAGGGTTTGTACCACAGCTTCGTATTGAGGCACCCACCTTGCTCCTAAATGATGCTACGAAATGCCTGCACCTCTCGTGAGCGTTAGTCCTTAAATCCCTACATGTTTTTATAAGCTGGAGTGGCCTGTTACTCACAGTGCTTCTATCTACTGCTTTAATTCACTTCAGTTGCGTTAGAATATGCACAGGACACAAAATATCTTATACCTTCAGCTTAGCTATTGCAGAGCCTTGAGTGACAGGCTCTTGGTAGAGTTGTGCTGTGTCAAAAGGAAGTGTGAAAAAATAGAAGATGATGACAGTAAAGCCCCTGAACATCGACTGTCAGAGTCCCCAGAGAAGCATATGTTCAATTACTGTACTGGACAGCATGTTAACATTGTTCCACTGGTGCTTAAGGATAAATTTTATAGGATTTCTTGTAGTGTCTGAACCGATTTGAGGCTCTGCAGAACTGAAATATGCAGAATAAGTTAGTGTGAGACTTCTTTACCCTGAATGAGGTGCTATGACAGGTCCTACAAATAAAACACAGGAGGTTTCATTTTGCTGGCAGTGGGAGATCTGAGCAGAGCAAAGGCCTTACAGAATGGTGTGATTACCACTGGAGAATCCTTGGTCAGTGAGGACCAATGTGCTGATTCATGCTCTGGCACTCGGAACGATTGTGCTGCTTGTTGGAAATCACTTCATTGTATCAGTGGAACTGAGGTGGGAAAAGGCTAGGAATTCATTCTGGCTCTTCATTAGACTTCATGGCTCCTGGCTGTATTTTGCAGTGCAGTATCTTTCTGCTGCCAGAGGAGGTTTGAAAGAACCATGTGGCAATGCTCCCTGCCAGGACTGAGCCTGATGTTAGATTGCTGGTGGGCTTCTAGCCCATCTCCTCAAAAACACAGATGACCTTCAGTTCCCCTTTCTTTAGTCATGCCAGGCAAGTTAATGGTTGCTACTGGAGGTTGATGAGAAGGTGGAAAGATGCCCAGGGAGCGGAAGGAATGCAGTCCCAGTGAATAAGTCATGGAACATGAAGTGTGAGCAGACCTGGGTCCCAGTACCAGCTCTTCTGCAGGGCTGATATCTGTCTGCTGTCTTTTCCCTTGGCTGTGAAGTAAGCCAAAAGTTTTACCCCTGCTTTGGAGTATTTGAAATTTGTGGATGAAAACGTCCACGTAACTGCTTGCAAATCTTATAAACTGTATGTGTTGTGGGGTCAGCTCACTTCGGGTATAAGCTCTGAAAATACACCCAAAAAATCTTCACTGCTCAGGTGAATCTGTTTGGGAGCAAACAGCAGGATTTCAGATGCAATGAAGTTACAACAGCATTGAGGTGCTGTAGCATTTCAGTTTCTCAATCACTCTATGAAGAGAGGACTTAATTTTGAAAATTGCCAGGGGTTGCCAGACAGCAACAACAAATGCAAACATCATTACAAATAATGGAGCTAACATTATTAAACGTAATGGGCAATATCACTGTGCAACTAGTACTTAGTATTTGTCCTAAGCTGTGCTGGTTTTTTGCTGGGGGTGGGTGGTAAGGAAAGGTGTCATGGCTCAGCAACTAGTTAGAAAGGTACTTTTCTGAGAGCTTTGTCTGATAGTAAAAACAAAACCACATATAGCACTCTGTGTGAGGAGTTCCAAGCTGCTCTGCTCTAGTGCTGTGCTCCAGCCGCAGTTTTAGTGGCTTTCTGCTAGAGTTCTGCTAGGAAGGGGCTCCAACTCTGCTCAAATTACATATGTATCATGAAGATATATTTTTAGTAAGCTCATCTTCTGTTTGCTTAATCCCAAAGGTGTAGGTTCCTTGTGCTTGACTTTCAGCTGTTCGCTGTCTTTGCTTTGGGTTATCCTGCCTGAGGTGTTTGGGTTTTCTCATGGTTTAGCTTGTTACCTTTAAAATCTTTGATTCTCAAGTTGCCTTAAGACAGCAGGTAAATAAATCCCAAATTATGTGAATGCAGTGATGTATCCTCCAAATCCCAGATGGGAATGTGTCAGGAGGAAAGAGATCAGCCATGAGTGTTGGCTGCTCATGTCTCCTCCCTGGCAGCTTTGTCTTCTTCCAGTTCCAGGTTTTCTGGTTGGTGTCCTGGAGAAGATAAAGGGCTAAGTATGAGAAGGAGGGCAGGTAATTCTGTCTCAGCAGCTTGGAGCTGCTGTGTCACATCAGTCCTGTGACTGCTGGTGTCAAGGGGTTCTTGAGCTGTGGTGTCAGCATGGCCCATACCGTCCGAGTGCTGTTGGTCATCTTCTGTCCACGAAGGTTTTCCATCGCTTCCAACAGGGCATGAACCTGTTGAAGTTCCAGCTGGAGAGCAGTGTGAGACAAATGTCCTCTGAGGACCTGCTGCTAGATCCCCACTGATCTCAGCCTCTGCTGCTGGTTCTCCTTGGCTGCAGCAGAAGACTCCACACCAGGTCGGTCTGGCTCGTGTTGAACTGGGTTTCCCAGGGCAGCTGCAACTGAGTATTACTTTTTGGCATCATCACCTCCAACTTGAAAAGAGTGTTTAGATTTTTTGTTTTTAAGCTTTAGATACTTGCCTAGACTGAAAGAAGGTTATAACTGAGTGTTGTTAAGGCAATTTCTGTTGTTTTAAATACTCATTTTCCTCTGTCATGGTAAATCCCTGGAAGTTCAGTTTGACACTAGAGTGAAGAAACACATAAAAAATTCAGTAGTTTAATAGTAGATGCAATAAATAATTTAAAGCAGATATACCTCTGAATTTCCTGTGCAAACACTGTGTGACAGTGTATGAATTGGGTACTGTATATATCTTTGTACACTTGTCTGTGCAAGTATCTTTGTGGTACTTGTCCCTGCAAGTAATCTTATCCATACATGGTATTTGCATATGCCAATTTGTTCTGTGCACAGAAAGCATTCTTCACTGTCTGGAAATTTTGCCCACATTGTGCTCTGACTTACAATGCTTTCATTAATGGCTGTGGAAGAGTGAAAGGTAAAGAACTGCTCCAGGAATTCATGTTCAGAAAATGCACTAAGATACAGACAAAACTTGAATTTCTGTGGATGTGTTAGGAGAAGAGAGACTCGAGAGAAAAAGTCTGAAGGCAAGAAGTGTGTGATTGGGGAGGATAACGCTGGTCTGCTGGGGAAGATACACATCTAGCCAGCTGGAGAACGGAACTGTAGGCAGTGCCAGCAGTGTGAGGACAGGGGACAGATCTCAGCTAGCAGAGCTGTGCTGTTCCAACATGTTCAGCATGTCTGCAGCTCCTCCAGCAACACAGCACTCCTCTGCTGGCTTCCTGCTCGGCTGGTACGGTGCCCGCCAGGCCAGGCCCTGCAGAGCCAGGCTGAGCTGGGCTCTCAGCTGCAGAGAGGCAACAGAAAGGATCTGGCTCTGCAGAGCAGACAACAGCAGTTGTTGTGCTGCAGAAGGTGACCTAAACATGCTTCGTGACTTCTGTGCTCGTGAGACTTATCTGCCCTTATTTAAAACTCACTAAGTCCCAAAAGGGAGGATGGCCGAAGTCAGATGACTGGTGTTCTTGCAGAGGTGATGTATGGCCTGACCCACTTGTGCAGGTCGTGTGTTGCTTGTGCCAGCAGGATGTCTGATCTCAGTGGTACAGCCAGGAAGGGTTAATGCCACCTTTGGCAGTGCTGTGGTTCCTGAATCCCACACAAGGTCCGTTTAGAGGGTTCCAGTGAGACTTCAGCAGTGCGTGAGACCTGCCAAGGGTTTTTGGTCTGGAGGAGTTGGGTTGGCAGGATCAGCCCTAACACGTTAAGTGCTGTTTATGATATTATTATTGCTTTGTGGATTCATTTCCCACAGAGACAGACTGGAGAGGCAATGTTCAGATTCAAACTTCCCCTCTGCTCTGGGCTGTCAGCTCCATGGGTTAGATTTGGGCCCATGTCAAATTTGTAGCTGTTAACAGCAATACTCGGTATTGCGATTGTAGACTATAAACTGCACAAAGATTGCAAACAATTGATCTCCATGCAAAGGCTAGGGAAGGTATTATTTTCGAGCATAAAAGGAGCACAGTCACCCTTCGTAGGTAAGAGATGTTATTTACACTATGGGGATTCATGTCAGTACATTCTAAGTAAGTTGCTTGGCTGAACTTGTTATCTAGCTGCCAAGAACGGAAGTGAGAGAGAAGAGCCAGCGAGAATTATTGAACTCCACACTCCAAACTTACATCATGTAAGCATTTATAACATGACTTTTATTTTCAGCACTGACCGTTCCAGTGGGGGCCTCTTTGTGGCTTTATTGCTGGCAGGCTGCTCTTGATGGCACTTCTTGGCTTATTTGTGAGGATGCAGCAAGCCAGCAGACCTGGGACCGCATGATGTTTGCAGCATGGACATTGAAAACTTGTAGCCAGCCCTGTCTGTCTCCAGGCTCCCAGCCACAGCCAGCAGCTTGCCTTCAAGCTCTTCCTCATGCCCCTGCTGCTCATGCTGACCCACCCTGCCCTCCCAGCATGTCCTGGTGACATCAGTAATCGTGCATGAGAGAGAGAAAAGAAACACCTTTCCATTCCTCCTTGTTCTCACCGTGACAAAAAGAGGATCTAAATGTGAAGTATGTTGTTTTCCACTGAAGAACAGCAACAGATCACAGTCTGCAGTGCCCCTGGTGACGCTTCCCTTGGCCCAGGAATCCGTGTTGCATTGAGTGCAGCCTTCCTGCTGGTCCCAGGAGTGCTTTTCTCTTTCGTGGTAGCAAAGTATGTTCTTCCCAAATCGCTTCATGTTCAGAATGAAATGCATAATTCAGACAAGTTACTAATTTCTTTGAGATGTGTCTTGTCTGCAAAACAGCACAAAGCGATGCAGAACAGTGGGGAAGAGAATAATTCAGGTTTTTTCCTTCGTGCAGTTTTCAGATTTCTGATGATGCTACAAGTATCTGACCCAGTGCAATTATGTGGATGAACTCCATAAGTTTTTCTGAGCGTTTGTTGCAGTTCATCAGTTTGTACCATTCAGGCTGTAGCCACAGCTCAGTTTATACACAAGTTTTGTTTGTTGTTGTTGTTGTTTTCAGAGCCCCTTAATGCTCCTCACTGACCCTTTTATAAGCTATAACTTTCACTCACACTCCATAAGTCAGGGAGTCTTTAGTAAAAGAGCCTATCGTGAAAAAAATCTGGGATGTGTTCCAGGGAAACGCATGTATAATAGAGAATTCTGGCAGTTTTTCATCTGGCACTAATTTATTATTTCAAGCTGGCTTGCTCTTTAGACTATAATAAACAGTATTTTACATCTAACAAATCACTGTTAATATCCCTGACCTTGACAACGGGTATCTAGCATGGGTCGAAAAGCAGAAATTGTAACCAGCCCTGCAGTGGGTCACACACTGATGTAATCCTGATTCTTCATTAAGTTTCAGAGTTTCTAGTGAAAGGAAAGATATATGGAAGCATAGGTTGTTTTAGCAGAGACATCTCCTATCTCCAGCTAAGCCATATATGCTCCGTTCTGGAGAGTCCAGTCTTTGTGTTTAGTCTAAGAGGATTATAATGATGTAATCATGGAAGAAGATGTTGGGTTCAGTGAAGTGAAGGCAGCCTTTGGCTGGAGTCAGGAGTTGCTGTTCGTGCACCCCTAAGAACTCAGAGATACTGTGTCAGCACACTTAGATATGTTTAGATGAAAGATGCATTCATTCAGAAGTTCCTTATTGTCTCAGAGAGAAAAGGGTTGCTCTTACTGCTATCAAAAATCACGCGTGAACCTCCCAGAGGAGAACAGCCTCAAAGCTTCTCTGTGCCACTGGTATGTGCTGTATTTCTCTGAGACAAGTGGTACCTGGGCAGGAGAAATAATGAGAAGCTGAGATATGTCCTGAGTAAAGGGCAGCACGAGGCTGTTTGCTCCGTGACCCCAGCAACACGTTGGCTCTTCCCTGTTCTTGCTGCTGTGTGGACCTCTTGAACACTTCGAATTTATTGAAACGTGGCACTGGTTGCTACACAGAGGTTTTTAATCTTTCTTGCAGTTCACATCAGCTGCACTCATAAGTCCTAAACCGATTAGGGTGAACACAGCACAGGTAGATGTTTGCATGGTCTGTGGCAGCTGGTGCACAGAGTCTCACACCGAGGGCCTGGGGTTAGGCTGCACTTGGATTGTCTGAACCACTCTGCTGATAACAGAAGGCTGTGAGCCCTAGCTAGTCATGACCTTTTGAGATGTAAAGCAATGACTTCTCCTTTGTGTAGTACTGTTAGTAACCTGCTCCCAGGAATGCTAACCCACTGTTTTTCTTAATAGCTGCATCAGACTTCAAAGCTCTCTGAAATGAAGCTCATTAGTTCTACTCTTGTTGCTGCGCTGCAGACACCTGTTCCATGATAGCTCTTGGGCTCTTCTCTCTCCCACTCTGTTTTTTCTTTCTTCCTTCCCTTCTTCAGCCCTTACATTGAAACTTGGCTCTGCTGTGCTCTCTTTTCCTTTCAACAGCAAGGAATTGCTTGTTTTCCTTGTGCCTTGCCCTGCTAGTATTTTTCCAGGGGATGAAGATGAAAAGTGGTTCCTAAAATAAACTGTAAATGTTTGAATGCAGAACATGAGGCAGCTCTTTCTGCTAGGTTAGTGTTTAGTGATTAGATTGGTTTGGTATTGTTTCTCCTTAGCTTTTCCTTCCAACAACCTGTGTGTGTGTGCATCTATGTATATTTAATGTGTATGTTTGCAAAGAGGTATCTGATGCGAAACCTGAGTGACATAAGGTATCCTCAGCCCGTTATTCTGGAGGTTAAAAAGAGTTTCCTAGCAGTGTAAATTCAAGGTTGTCTGGATGTGCTATCATGAGATTTTAAGAAGACAAGGAAAAAGAAGTTGTGAGAGTTGGTAAAAGCTTCCCAGCTATTAACCATTTTCTCCTTAATCCCTTGTAACTGAAGGGAACTAGCTGACTTTTCCAAGCTCTTATCACAGGGGCCCCAAATGTTTTGCCTCAGCAACTCTGTGGTCAGGACGTGTGCACAATGTGAACACACTCAGAGAATTGAAAGAGCAATCTATTATGATTTTTAATGGGAATGCTGGATAAATTCTGTGTGTCTTATTCGAGCACACACCCCTTTGAAGCCAGGAGATTGATTGCATGAACAGAAAATGGCTGAGTGTATACAAAATGTCATGTAAACTTGCAGTGCTAAACATAGGAATTAGGATGGCTGGAAAACATGCAGACCTCCAGTGGTGTTGGGCAGTCCCAGCCCGGGCACTGCAGCAAAGGACTTCGCTTTCGTCTCAGCTGCTGAGCTGAAGTCAGTCAAACACTTGCAGTGTGTGAATGCACAGAAAGGGGAAAAAAAACAGCTTTTAAAAGAAACAGTTTAGCTAAAAATGTGCCAGATGTTCAGACTAAAATACCAGTTATCCAATTTTCCTGTGAAAAGTTAATCTGCTATTCCATATAGCCCATGCTGTGTTATGGGAGGTTGTGCTGGAGCATGGCACGAGGGGATGGAGAGTGGCATATTGTCAGCAATACCATGGAATGGCTTATGCTTGGCTGGAGGAACACGTTCTGAGATTTGCTGCCAGGAAGATTTGCACCCTTGGCGTTGCGGTGGGAGAGCCGAGCGGTTTCTCAATCCGTGCTGCTCAGAGCAAATTAGCAGTGGCTGGGGCCAGTGCTCCTCAGAGGGAGCTTATGTCTTAATTAGGGTTTGTGGAGCACTTTGAGGTGCTGGATGAAAGGCAGCAGAGAGCACCAAGTTGTTGCTGTGATTAATTAGTTATCACACTGGACACGGGAAGGGCTATATTAGTGGTGCCAACTGTTATTTATTAATTGTTGCTTTTGCCTGTGGCTGCCTTTGTTCCATCTTTACCTGCTGTGTTACTGCCCTTATTATCCCATTCTTTGGGCTGGAAGGGAATGCTCTGACCTGTGTGGCAAAGGCCAAGGCTTTCATCAAGCAATACCTGCAGGACAGAAGTATCCTCAAATTAGGTACTAAGACATCTGACCTTGACGTAAAGACTTCAGCACCACATCCCTAACAAGCTGGTGAATCACCTGCTGTTCAAAATGCGTGGCATGTGTTTTGCCTGTCTAATGCTTCTGCTTCCTTTGTGTCCTGTTATGTGTCTGTAGTACTGTGATACCCAGGTGAAATACAAGAATCAAATCTTCCTGTTTTGTGAGTGGGTGCCCGGATGAATGCAGCTGGTCATCGAGGGTGTCACAACCTTCTTTGTGCCCAGATTGGATCTGGGTGCTAACAGGAGCATGGGCGTTGACATACGTCCTGTTCCCGTGGCCTTTGATCTCCACACTAGAAGATGTCTCAGTAGCTCAGTTCAGCACGTTTTTTTAGCTTCTCAGGAGACTGGATTATGGTGAGAAAAGTCTATGCTCCTGTTAGGCCTATAGCTTTTCTGAAAGGAGCTTTGGCAGTGTGGCCTGGTGTTTTCAGGGCTGTGAAACCAACACTGCTACTTGTTTTATCCAGTGTCACTGGAAGCTGAGAGGGCTTTGCTTCTCTTTCTCTCTTACTTAGTGCTGCAGTGTGAAAAGCAAAAGTTGAAAACCTGTGTGCACTGTCTGACATCATTAATACGTGGGGGGGAGGAGGGGGAAAGGGGTCTGGAAAAGACAGTTGCTGACAGCTTACAGAAAAGGTGTTTTTTTTCTTCTGTTAATAAGTTAGTACTACCAGTTTGCTTGGGAGGTCACAGTAGGGACTAGAAACTTCACAGAGTTTGTCACATGGCACTAATATTTTGCTAACTGCTGAAAGAGCCTTTTCTGATCCATTCTGGAAGTACAGTTGTCTCTCTAATTTTGGCATTGTGTCATTGCTTCATGATCATCCTATGGCTAGGTCCTAATCTTTGCCGTTGCAAACTGATAACTCCTAAGGTATTGTAGTTTGGATACTCACCCAGTACTGCATGGCTGGGCCTTTTCTGACCCCCAGACAGGGGAGTTTAGTTATTCTGTGACCTGAGGAGGTAAAATGGAAAAACAGAATATACCAACTCTCAAAGCAGACTTGGCTGGGGCATGATTACCATGACAGTGATTCTACTCCATGTTCCTAGAATACCTTCCGTTGTCTCACACGTGTCAGGCAATTACACACTGTGCTGAATATTTTAAAATGCTACTTTCAAAGGGATTTTTTCTTGCTGTTTGCAAGTGACCATGGCCTCTTTTGAACACATGGATCTGCATTGCTTCAAGCTGCTTACCTGACCTACAAGTCTTGGACAGGTTATGCTTGTGCCCTGTGTGTGTCTGGATCACCGGGGAGATCCCCAGAGAATACAGAGTTACGTACAGAGTATCATCAGGGAGAGAACAAGTTGGAGGGGAGTAGTACAAAGATTTTGACTGGCATCTCCTTGAGGCCACTGGTATTACTCACCACCAGTTATGAGACTGTGCAGCTCCCCCAAGCTCATGCTGATAAAGCAGTCACCATCCCATAGTGTCTGGTACTGTGTCTACACCAGATATTGTAAACAGAGACAGAGGAGAGCAGAGCAAAAACAATGCAGGGCCACAAGATTAAACAACGGTGTAATTCATTGGTTGCCACTGATGAATTTGATCCTGCCTACAAACACCTTCAATTCCTTAAAAGCTGCTACGCAGACAGATGTAAAAGCTCAACCTGTGGAGATGGAGAACATTCTTGGATTGCCTCACCCCTGCATATATCTTCAAAAGCTATTTCTAATCTTGCACAGGCTGTTAATGTGGAGATAGTAGCAGTTATGAAACCTGGGCTAGATTCCAGATATGTAGTATCAAAGTGTAGAATGAAAAGGAAATCAATAGTCACTCCTCAAGGCAAGTTATGCCAGAATTGTCCAGTATGGTTGAGATTAATCAAAACCATAACAGCTTTTTTTCATTAGTAGAGCATTAACAAGTAAACAACATTCCTGTTTTGTTATTTAGTTACACTAACCTTTTTCAACAGCTAGGCCTGGTGATAAGTTTGGATTTTCTCTGTTTACAGAACATTGGTACATCAGCAGATAATAGCACAGCTCAATATTTATGGAGTGCTGCTCTCGGGGAATGGAGGAAACTATCAGTACGAGAAGAGTTCATTGCAATGTAAACCCCAGTGAGGAGACAGCACTGACAATATTTATTGATGTATTTATGTATATATTTATTTTGGTATTGTCTGATTATACAACAATGTCCTGTCTCTGGCACGAAAGTGGGAGTTGTTCTGGGCAGAATTTTTCCTGCT
>NW_008671108.1:35159-59501 GCF_000695815.1 Acanthisitta chloris
CCAGCAGGGTCTGACATCTCAGCTTCAGAGTGCAGATGTGCTCGAGCAGGACCTGTGTTCTGATTCTGGCATATATCTGTATTAAAGTCAGAAGTGCTCCATTCTTGCTGTGGCGTTTAAAAGAAGTTATTGCAGTGGAGAGGCTGAACAATGTGTTTGTAAATCGCTGGGAGAGTTCCTATCCAGTTGAGCAATTTCAGGTTACTTGGATTTAATTGACTAATAGCTGATGTTTTCTGAATACCAAATAGGTAGATTTGAGCTGTTACATCAGCCTAACAATATTAGAAGATGACAAACTACTTGGCCCAATACAGTAAAATAAGAAAAAAAAAGGAACCAAACTTGTTCTACAGAGTTTATCATCTGGATAGGAGAGAGAGATCTTATTCATAATGACATGGTGAGCCACATGTGTTTTACCTATTGTTTCAGTGTTGCTCAAGCCTCTGTGAGGAAGGATTGGAGTGAGCAGAAGGAGGCAGAGCAGCATGGGTGGGTGAGACAGGGAAAACAAAGCTGTGCTGAGCACATAGGGGGCAAGGTGCTCAGAACAGAACTTTTGAGTATTTTTCAGCTAAACTAGAGCCTATAAAAACAATACTTAACAGAACTCCTGTAAGTCAGTGTGGTTCAAGATTGAACTGTGCTTAGAAATATTGGATGCGTTGTCTTATCCATATTAGGAACTGAAAAATATAAAGATGATCCTAAAGTTAACAACTGAAGTCTTTTCTGAGTGATATTTCACTTCAAAGTCTCTGAATGGTTTTACTGTTGCAGTTACTTTGAATGATTTTGAGCTTGTGTGGATGAAGAATGAGATGAATGAGATGAATGAATGAAATCATCCTTGCATCTGCCTGGCTAGTTTTGTTTGGTTTTGTAAGAGAAATGCACTATTTTAGACACAGTTGTGAGGGAATAAATGAGCAGTGCTGAAGAATCTGCTTAACCTAAGGGTGTGCTCACAGCTTGGACAGACCTCGTGCAGATATCTCGGATCTGGTTTGGGATCAAATCGAACCCTGGTAACCCCAGCACACTTAGAGAGAAGTGAGGGAGGGACAAGAGAATGTTGCCAAGAGGGAAAATCTGAATTCTGGCAATTCTGAATCTGGAATGTAGGTGGAAGATGGTAGATAAGAAGAAGGCGTGGTGGAAATCAACTGAGTGCTCCTACTCTGGTAATGCAGTGGGAGAAATCGTGTGTCATGTACTCTGGATGTCTGTCATGCCAGAGAGAAGAGGGTGGGGTAGCTCTTCCTCTTTGTGTCTTATTTTTCCTTTTTTTTCAGCTTTCTTGCCTTTGATTTTTGGCTGCTCTTTGCAGCTTCCCTACTGCTGATGCCCAGATTCTCCTGGAACTTCCTGTGTCTCACAGCTGAAACACCACTGTTTCTGTTCCTGTCTCCTTTTGGGATCTGTACAAGAAATCAATGTTTAGCTCTTTCACCAAGCTAAACAGTAGCAATTATTTTACAGTTACAGTGTAATTAAATTGCAGTTTTTCTTTACCAACATGAATTGTTGAAATTTGTCATGTGGAATTCTCCTTTGGTTCCAAATGTTTCAAATGGTTATTCCATAAGGATTTTTTTATCCAGTGGCCCCATAGTTGAATAAGTTGCTCTGGGTTACAGATGTTTCCTTCCCATTCTGCCTGAGAGCAGGCAGCTGCCCTCCGCTGGGCTGTGGTCTGGACTCCTCTGATGGTTCACAATCCATCCTTTTGCTGCTGTGCCACTTGGCAGAAATTCTGAAATGCCTCCCATTCAGCAACTCCAACATCCATCTTGTCAACAGCCAGGTAATGGAGTAATTTTCTCCTGGCTCCCTCATCCTTCACACATGCTGAATGGAAGTATTTCGTACAGTGAGATGGCATTACCGTGAGGCTGCAGCATCCCTCCCTGCTCAGCACAGCCCTCTGAGTGCTCTAGGGCAAGGCTCTTCCAGAAATGCTCAGATGCCATCAGCCAGAAGAGGCAGCTGATCCCACACAACTGTGTGCTGACAGTCAAGCTTTTGGTGATAGGGAATTGACACTACCACTTCCTCAGGCAGTTTTGTGAGTCTGCTCTCCCTCTGCCCCTGCTAATTCTCTCCAGATGAAACCAGTTGACCACTTAACAGTTTCAGGATGACTAAAGCAGCATTTCCCAGTAAACTCACCCTCCTCCACTCTACTGCTGAGCTTGCTCCTTTGTGCATTCTTGTTTCTCTATCATGTCTCTCCATTCTTTCTTCCTCCTCTTTATAGTCCCTTTTCTTGGCTACATTCTTCTTCATGTGCTCTTTTGAGCTGCTGTCCACCTCTTCTTTCCAATGTGACTTGACTCTTTGAACTTCCCACTTCCATGGCCCAAGTCTCTAGGGCAGATAGCTCCTCAGGGCTGGACCATTATACTTGAGAAGTCTCCAAATTAGTGATAGGAAACATTCTGTATAGAACACTTTGGCAAATTCAGCTGGAAAGAGCATTTTCCTGTCAAGAGCGCACTGCTTTGCGTTTAGCTGACATCACATCTGCCTGGCTCTGTGATGGCAGTGTAGCCATCCTGCCCTCAGAGGCTTTCTGCTGTTCTACCAAGACATGGAGGAGCAGCTTGACATCTCATTCCTGCCATTGCCTTCCCCAGAGTGGTTCGTGGGGAGCACAGCCAAACAGTTTCAGGGTACTGAACAAACAGTAAAGGATCAATACCAAGTTGCACAAAGCAAAAGAACTGTTATCTTGCCACTGATGTACAAGCTGATCCTGCAGTGATACCCTCCCATCACAGCACATGTCGAAGGTGTTGAAGGTGAACAAGCAGAGCTCGAGTCTTCTAGAATTCCTCTATCCATTTTGTTTATTAACTTCTGTAGGCTGAGGTTCTTTTTTCTTTGTATTTGAGCAGAGCCAATGATAGAGTGGATTGCATGATATGTGCTGTCAGAATACAGACATGAATGAGTCGAGTTAAGGATTTGTTCCACTTTCTTAGCTTTGTAGGTGCCCTAACCACCAATCTGTTCTAGTGGAGATTGCCAAGCGTGAGGTGAGAATTTCACTGAACACTACAGAATTCCTTTTTTCCCCTGGTGTAAGTGTCCAGGATTTCTCAGTCTTACAGTCTGAAAAGTTGAAGTCTTACTGTCTAGCAGAATACAATTAGATTTAACTTGTTTCCTACAGCCTCACTTCTATATGGCATTGAGAGGACTGGAATCTTACACCAGACTTATAAATGAGCAGAATTTCTATAGAATACAGGTTTGGGATGTGCTTTTGCTCTGGCTTCTCTGCTTTTCACATACCTCATGCATAAATTGTGGTTTGATCCTAAACACATGAAAAATAAAGAACAGTACAAGAACAGAGCACACAGGAGGAGCTGTAGACTTCATTTGCTGTTTCCCTTGTTTGTTGCACAACTAAACTAATGACATGAAATTATTTAGCAGTCTGTGATTACTACAAACAATGGAAAGAGATTGTTTATCTGCTTGTTTCCACAATGAAATATGAATTCTATGCAGTTGACTACTCTGATGTTAATAGCCATGAAATCACTTCTCCCTTAGTCTGTTCAGTTACTGATTGAGGGAAAATTTTCTGGTTTAAAATTTCAGCTTTTTTTCCCCCCCCCAGTTTATAAATCATAAATATCTCTGATCAAATTTATGACCAGTTAGTAGTTTTTAATTCAATAGTAACAATACAGAAGCAATTTGTATGATTTTTAGTGACTGCTGCTGTGCCTGAAAATTCTGCCTCAGTGCCATTCCTCACCTCCCTGTGCCCTGTCTCTGTCAGGGGCCAGAAGAAGATGCTGAGGGAAGAAAGAAAGCCCAGGGAGGCACAGGTGCTACCCCACAGATCCCTCCTACTCCAGCTGCTCCACAGCTTCCACATTCTCCCTTGGGAGCTGCAATCTCTGTCTGTCTGTCTCCCTCTCCCTCAAAGCTCAGTCACCCATGAATTCTGCTCCATAATTGGTCAATCTTGTCATACAAATGACCCCAAAAGAGACATGTCTAATTGTAATGAGCTTGCTGTGGTTAGCACTCATGGAATTACTCCTGGGATGTTTCTAGTGTCCTGGTATGATCTGCTGACCATGAAGAGGAGAGTTTGATGCATGGACAGACCTACCAGGCATGGTAAAGACACAGCTAGATGTTCCAGATGTTAACCTCTCTTTTGTTTAAGTTTTTGGTCAACTTAATTCTAGCACTGAAGGAAAGTGGAAATGCCCAATTCCCTGCCAGTAAATGAAGGTGAATGCACTTGCTTGCCAGAAGGCAAACAGACTTCAGGCAGGGTGTTCCATAAGCCTGTAGACCATAGGAGAGTCTTCTTCCTCTCTCATTTTTATCTCCTTCTCTATGCTAGTTCCAGTTACCCATGAGAAGATGGGGCTGAGGGAGGTGGCCGTGGTGGGGGGACACTCAGTGGATGCACCACAGGCCTCGCTGCGGGAGGAACACAACTGGTGTGTGTGATGCTTCAGAGTGGGACTTGCACTCGGGGCAAAAGGTGTGTCAGGATGAGTGGAGCTCCTCGTAGGACTCTGGCTGCAGTCAGAGCTGCTGTGGCTGGCTGTGTATGTGGAGCTGGGGCACACGTGAGGCCCAGAGTCTGCACGGAGACTGGAACCTGCAGATATGGTCTCTGGTTCAGTGCCATGGAATTCACGGGGGAAGTAGCAGAAAGTGGCTTAGTCCCATTTTGTACTAAGTGTGTGCTGCCAAGGGAGGACAAGAGATTGTGTCCTGGCTATCTGTGTTTGATAGAAGTGCAGCATTGCTTGAAAAGGAAAAACCCGTTTGCCCAGGGAGGTGGTGTGACATCTCCTGGAACATAACTGATCCTACTGCTAGGTCCCTTGTTTTTTGTTTCAAATTGGTAATGCAACCAAAGCATATGCTGAGCCTGTCCAGGGAGTGGCTTAGTTTGTGTAGCTGAAGAACAATCACAAGACAATTTTCTAAAAACAATAGGAGATGAAAGAGGAAGTTTAAACCACTTCCCAGTTGAGAAAACACAATTCTGCTGATTCACATCTGTGCAGAATGATAGGGTTTTTACTTTTGCCCAGTCGTTCTCAGATTGCCAAGACTGTATTAATATGAGAGTGCAATAGGACACTCCCAGATGCAAAGCCCAGTAATCAAACACAAATCCTTTAACTATAATTATCTCTTCAAATTTCCTCTTAGGTTTCAGTTTTCAGCTTCCCTTCCTGCCATGTACTTTGTACAAATACTCTGGTGTTATTCAAGGATGCTTGGGCAAAACCACCACATTTAGTGATGCGCCACAAATTCTGAAGGGTGTATCAGCAGCAGTGTGGATACCATTCACCCTGTGCAGAACATGAATGTTTCACTGGAATCACCTCTCAGGTAAAGTGAACACTGCCACTGTGAGCAAAGAGGGACGTTATGGCCTTTGGAAGTTCTCTCTAGCTCTTCAAAAGAGCAACTGCTGGCTAACCCTTGCCCTTTTAACCTACAGAGATAGGTCACAAAAAGGGAGTTGAAGATGTAACGAAAGCAGCACTTTCTGTACGAGATATACCCTCTGTAAAAGAGGAACTTCAGACATTTTCACCATCCAATTTCATAATACTGAAGAAGATGAAAAAAAATTTCAAATACATCTGACCTATATACAGGAACTGAGAAGATATATAAGCTTTTAAGTAGCATTAATTGACTACTTAGGATTCATTGGAAGGAAATGCAGTCACCTCCATTGTTGAAATCAGAAGTAAAACTTGTGTTTGTTCTGCAGGGCACTGCTCTTTAGTTTGGATGAGGTGTGTGCTCTGCTCCCGCTGTGACTGGTGCAGGACCGACAGTGCCGAGCAGGAACGGCAGTGTGTCCTGTTTGCCGGGAATGGAGGACTGACAGCAATCACAGAATTTTCAGAGTTGGAAAGGACCCACAGGGGTCATCACAACCAACTCTTGGCTCTCCACAGGACATCCCCACCGTGTGGCTCAGAGCATTGTCCAAGAGTTGTTTGAGCTCTGTCAGGCCCTGGACTGTGACCACTGCCCTGGGGAGCTGTTCAGTGCCCAAACACGCTCTGGGGGAAGAACCTTTTTCTAATGTCCAACCTAAACCTCCCCGACACAGCTTCAGGCCATTCCTTCTGGTCCTGTCTCTGTTGCCAGGGAGAAGAGGTCAGTGCGTGACCCTTCCCCACCGTGTGGCTCAGAGCATTGTCCAAGAGTTGTTTGAGCTCTGTCAGGCCCTGGACTGTGACCACTGCCCTGGGGAGCTGTTCAGTGCCCAAACACGCTCTGGGGGAAGAACCTTTTTCTAATGTCCAACCTAAACCTCCCCGACACAGCTTCAGGCCATTCCTTCTGGTCCTGTCTCTGTTGCCAGGGAGAAGAGGTCAGTGCTTGCCCCTCCACTTCCCCTCCTGAGGAAGCTGTATACACAGTGATGAGGTCTCCCCTCAGTCTCCTTTTCTCCAGGCTGAACAGACCAAGTGACCTCAGCTGCTCCTCATGTGGCTTCCCCTCCTGCCTGAGGAGCAGCTGAGTTGCTTCAGCAGTGGTGGTTGTGTCCAAGCAGGACAAGTGTCTCTTGGATTTCCTCCTAGTGAGTAAGAAACTCTCTTCCTTTATAGACACTCTTGGTTATCTCTCATGTTTTGCAGGAGTTAGGCCATTCTTCCCTAGCAGACAGAACATGAGCTCATAATGACGACAGTTGTACTAGAGTACAGGGTTACTAGCACAGCGCAGTGTCCTGAGTCACTGGATAGTCCTTTGGCTTTTACGCAACCGTTTGGTGACGTGAGAACGGGCACAGACCTTGATCCTGTCCCCAGACAGTCCCCTCTGTCCCTCAGCGTTGGACAGGTGTGCCCTGGGGGATGTGGGATGGACTCACTGCAGCTCAGGGCAGCGTTGTGGGATTCTGGCTGCAAAGACCAGCAAACAGATCCCAACGGGCCAAGCACAAAGCTTTGGTGGTCACTGCCTGTCGGTGCTGCTCCAGCTCCATGTTGCCCCAGGTTTCACTGAAGTCAGGGCTGTTTTCACAGATGGATCGTGGCAGTAAGAACTTGTTAAACAGCAGCTCGTAGACTTCTCATTGCTTACCGGCAACTTGAGTTCTTAAAGGCAGAAGTTTAATTTTTTTCGGGTTTTATTCGAATTATCATGAAAATTTGAGAACATCCGAAGAATGTTCGTGTGTTTTTGAGAAAAGCAGGTTTTATAGCTTGCTGCTCCACAATTTCTAGGGCTGTGAGCTTTTCCATGGCCACACACTGTGCTTGGCTTGCACCTCATTGAATGCTCATTGGAGTCACAGAGTGTGACCTGTGTGTTTGGGTTGGTGTTTGCACATGTCATGTTCCTCTGCTGGTGGTTTTTATTTTAAAAGGTACTGGTGAATTATGTGAAAGGGGTTAAAAATTAAAAATTCTTCATGTGAAAGAGGTCTCAAGGGGAGCAGGAGAGCTCAGAAATTAAGCAGTCAAGGATACCTGAGTGATAGGTTGACTTTAAATATTACATTGTAAATAATTCTATTGTGACTTTGAGTAAAATACTCTTTTAAAATTATTTAAATTAAGTGATCATTTCTTGCCATTTTTTGACAAATTCTTCACAGTGTGCAATAGTGTGTAACATAGCACTGTTATCAAATTCGACACCTCTTGGTTTGCATCACTGAAGGTCAGAACATCCCAGTAACTAATGAGCAGCCACAGAGGCTGGAAGATGGGAGTGAACCAGTGCTTTCCAAAACACGGATTTGAAAGCCATTGTATTGGTTTCCATGGGGAAAACCAAACAAAAATATTGGCAATGAACCTATCGGGGGAGTTTATGGGAAACACAAACTCCTTTCCCTTTTATTTTTTTTTCAGTAATTGCAAAATCAAAGCATAAAAATACACATTTAATGAGTGAAAAATAAGAGAAGCAGCTTGCATTTATTTTAAGCTAACTGAGAAGAGTTCAGCAGTCGCTGCAGGAACTTGAGAGTTTGTAAAGCTGCTACTTTTTGTAGGCATTTCTTAATATAGCTATCAGGGCTAATGTTATCGTCGAGGGTAAACACGAATCAGATTATGCTGCAGAGAATAAAACTCTTCACTAACTTACAATATTTCATTCAGAAAGATTTTTTTTTTGTTTGTATCACTAGTAATTACAGTAAATCTCTAAGATGTGCGATATTACAGCCCTGGAATGTTGTACAAGCTGTAAATTCTTATCCCAAATGCTCAGAGTAAGCGACAAGTTGTATTTTTAGTCTCTACTGTTCCCTCAGCACAAACTTCTTGTGTCTAAGTGCTGCCAGACTGGGCAGTTGTGTGACACAAATAGGGCCCAATTTAAGGTACAGCTTTTACAAAATTAAGGTCTAGGAATATTTCATTTTCCAGGAGTTCTGTAGAATCTGAAGGAGCCGAAATAATTTCTGGCAATTTCAATTGATCCTGACATAGAAATGATGTTGTTAGCTGAAGTCCTGGGAGAGGTTCTGTGCTCCATGCTCTACTGTTCCTGAGATTCCTTCACAGATACCAGTTGTGCAGAGAGCCAGGAAAACACAGCTTAGAACAACTTTAGTCCTCCTTTTGCCTCAGAATATGTGTCACTCGGGGGAGATCCTTACACGTACAGATGTTAATCGAGATTTGACTGCAAAAGGCTCTTTGCAGGAGCCTTTGTAGGTTTTCAGTACGTGTCTCTTTTCTGTTTCTCTGTGCTTCACTATCCGGGCATTATTCTTCCTTTCTTGACTGTCCCTTTTCTTCCCTAGTGTTTGCTCAAACTAGTAAGTCCTGTGCAGTTTGAGCTGGAAGGTCAGAGCTGTTCTTGTGCCTCGCTTGGTCTCCTGCTGCACTCAAACTGCATCTGGGTCCCAGGAGTGAAAATCAGCAGTCGTTGATCTTCTCAGGAGGCAGAGAATTCTGTACCTTTTCCTGTGTGAGGTGACTGTTGTGTGTGTGAGGTTTTGGTGTTTCAAATAGATCATGTTTTTACAATCTGGTCTAACGGGAGTATTGGCCAAGTAGCCCTAGTCTGACTGTCAATTTGTGTGCCATTGGGGTAGAATATGTTCTTTTATGAGCGTCTTTGATATGGTCTCCTGAAAACAATGCCTGAAATGTATATTCTGTTGTTTGTAAAATTTTATGTTGTGGTGTGTTGTGTGCTTACTGTAGTAGAAACTGGTTTTTTTTTGAACTTCATAGGAAGACACTATGCTGCCAGTTAAATTCTTTGGCTAGATACCCTGGTTTAAATAGAATTTATTAAAACTGCTTGGATTTGTCTTGGCTGACAGATCTGTGGAGCAGGGCAATGCAGGCACTGCCCACAGCACTCTCCATCCCTCTTGCAGCTCAGCTGTGCTGGGAGAGGCTGCAGGTCAGTCAGGGCCTCCTGCAGACACTGTGGCCTCCCAGTCATGCAGGTTAGCCAAACTGGTCCCAGAGGCTGCAGCTGAGCAGCAGCTCCGTGAGAGAGGTGAGCAGGAGGATCCGAGCTCAGCCACCGAGAGGCTCACAATTGTTTTAGGAGCTCATCCTATCTAAGCAATGGAACTAGAGTACTCTTAGCTCACTCAGTGTTTACACAGCACCAGCACCCCTGGAGACAGCTCTGTGTGTATCTGTGAACATGCACTTACAATAGTAGTCCAAAGCTTCCGAGTTTGGATAACGAGATTGTTTTTCTTACCCAGCGAGTGAGATACAGTAGTGAATAATCTCTCTTCTTATGGCATGGGTTCCCATACTTGCTCTAAAACTCCTTGGCAATGCAGCTCTTAAAAGGCTCTGACTACCTAATTGGAGTGTCTGAGCTGTTGAGTCCTGAGCAGAAAGAGCAAGTCTCTCGTGGGAGGAGATTCCAACTTCAGTTGAATTGTCCATAGATATCTCTTTCTTGTCACTGTTTTTTTAAAAGTCTCCATTTTAGAATGACTCTTTTTGTAGTGAAGGCAGAGATAGAGCCCTTGGAAAGTCTGGGCTGTAATCCTAATGGTTTCCTGTTTGGACAAATCACTTGTCGTGTGTGCATTTCATTTTACTTCTGGGTTTCTGCCTTGTTGTCTCATTTATAAGTAGTGCATGTTTATCTCCAAAGGGTGCTGTTCAAAGTGTGAAGAAGTTTCAGTTTCTCTGATGAAAGATCCTATATAATCAGAAGAGATTGTATTTAGCAGTTAATAAAGACAGGAAAGCAGCTTTATTCAAAGTTTTCTATGTGCAGTTTCACTTAGCTATTGGAAGTTCTACCTTTAAAGGGAACTCCTTACTCTGCCATTGATTTTATCTGAATCTGATCAGATGCCAAGTGGTGAGTGAGCTATGAACACCTATGTTTTCATTCTTTTCCTAGTTGCATCTCAGCTTTCCAAGCTTCTGTGATCTGAAAACTGAAGCTGTAATTCTCTAAATAGAAGTACTTTGTGTTCCCATGTGGTCTGGAAACTTTGTGAAAACTGTGCAATATTTCAGCCTTTTTGCAAAGACACTTAGGAAAACACTCAAAACCCAAGTAAAATTTCTTCTTATGATCTGCTCTCTGTCTCCACCTCAGTCTTAGCTCTCCAGCTCTCAGGTTGAGCAGTAAGTCCTGCTGTCCTTATGTGCACTCTGTCCAGGCCCAGTTCCTGCTATCCTGCTGAGGAATGGCAAAGGCAGGAGAGAGGTCTGGTTTGCACTGACACTTGTATGGATTGTGGCACTTTGTGACAGCAAGTCACACTGCTTGGGCTCTGCAGATGTGTGCAGATGTGCTCTGCATCCCATGGTGGTGTGGCAGTTTAACTGGGTGGCAGGGAGGTCGTTGTCCTGGTTGCTTAGGTGATGAGTTGGATCTCTCTGTACACCTGAGTTCTTAGGAGAGAGGTCTGGTTTGCACTGACACTTGTATGGATTGTGGCACTTTGTGACAGCAAGTCACACTGCTTGGGCTCTGCAGATGTGTGCAGATGTGCTCTGCATCCCATGGTGGTGTGGCAGTTTAACTGGGTGGCAGGGAGGTCGTTGTCCTGGTTGCTTAGGTGATGAGTTGGATCTCTCTGTACACCTGAGTTCTTCAGGAAGCACAGATTTCCCTGGACTGAGGTTCTAGGACTAGAGAAAAAAAGAACGAAAATGCTGCTGGATGCTCGAGCCCTGGTTTAGATCCGTGCAACGCACATTAACTTTCTGGTCTAATCCAGGAGAGGGAGCTAACTTTCTAGCCATCCCATCTGGCACACTGCGCCGGAGGAGGTTTTTTCACAGCTGATATCCCATGTCTGACTGATTATTCACATATGCTGTCCCCGAAGGAGAGTCATCTTGGGAGTGCAAAACCACCCTCTGAAAACATTGGTTACCTCTGTTCAGTGCAGTAAATATAATTGCATGACATATTCTTGACAGGGGAGTATTTATTGTTAATGTTCTTTACTATAATTTGAGCACTGCAGCAGATTGTTTGCTCTCTTCCCCCACTCTGCTGCCTTTGGCCTATTAAGGAGTCTGAAGGGGATGTGAGTTCTGGTCTCTGCCCTGCAGCCAGTGCTGCTCCCCGGGCACTGCAGGAGAGTGGGGCAGCAGCAGAGTGTCTGGAGCTCCTGCTGCCAGCCCTGCTTGGTGTCCCCGGCTCAGGGTGAGCACTGTCCCTCCAGGGAAGGAAGGTTGGCAGCAGCTTTTGGGCCGTGGCTAAAGGAGCATGTCCAAGCTGCCAGGCCCTGCTGCCCTGCACCTCTGCTCAGGCTCCTGCCTCGCTCAGACTGGGCTGCCAGAGGACAGAAACCATCCTGTTTGCTGAGAGAAGTCAATGAGTTAGAGAAGAGCACAAAAGAAGGGAGACAGGCTGGGTGTTTTATGGGTCCGTGGAGGGGAAATGTGCAGGCAATTGTGCAGAACATCTGCCCATGGGCTGTCCTGGGGAGCTGCTGGCCCCAGGCCTGTGTGTGTGTGTGCTCATGCACCTCCCACAGCCACATGTCCCCAGAAAACGGGAGAGCATCAGGCTGGTCCCCCCACCTGGACCCACCAGGACACTGTGCCAGGCCCAGGCACCACTGCCAGCCTCGGGCCCGCTCAGCGAGCCCAGGCTGGCCAGCTCTTCTCCCATGCTGCTCTCCTTAGTCTTCTTCCCCTCTGCTTCTTGTCTCTCGCACACACAAGTTTTAAGCTGCAATTGTTAAACAGAAGACTTTGAAAATCTGCCATGTGTATAATAGAAAAGTTCAGACCCTAGAAAGAAAATGGAAAGAGAACTAAAGCATTGGGCTTTGTTCTTCTGTTTGGATTACTTGATGAGTTTGACTAATAATTATTAGTTTGAATCTAACTTTGTGATTTTTGGGTGCTTGCAACTGGAGAAAATTTGGACTGAGAAGAGTAGCTCTGGAGCACTCCCTTTTCTCTCTCACAGAGCCCAGCATCTCTGAAGGCATAAACAACTCAGTGCAGAGCAGATGGAATCATTTTTCTGTGTTATTTTAATACAAAGGAACATGGGGAAATTAATATGGAAAATAAAAAAAATCAATTTACCACATATTTAAAATGAAGAGAACATGAAAGTTCCCGAGAAAAGGAAAGAACTTCTTAAGTCTTTGAACATTTTTCCTGTTTGTTTCACAACAGGCTGATGTTAGTAAACAAGTAAAACCAAAGATGAGAAATTCTCCATGTCATGTTATCTAGCAACAAATTTTATCCAGTTTAACAAGGCATACCTAGGCACTGTGAACTTGAATGTAGCACTGTAATATGTTAGCACAGATATGTGCAAGTTATATTGATAGCATAAGTTTGAGCTATCTGTGGTGAGAAAACAAAAAGGGGAACCATCAGGTCTGTCGGGGTCTTGAAATGATCCTCCTTGTGACAGTAGGCAGCCCAAAAACACACCCTACGTCACTGGAAAATGCTCCCTAATGCTCTAATAGTCCTCTTGAAAAGTGCAGCCATGAAGAATGGCCCTTTGCAGCTTAGTGCAGTTAATTGCAGCAAACAGTTTATTGAGCTAATTAGACTGCTTTTTCTATTATCCGTGGAGATTGAGCCTTTTGCTGAATTATTTATTCGGAACCGTTTGATGAATAGGCTGTCCCAGCACATTCAGCCTTGAGAACTCTCTGCCGTGGCTGCTACTTCAGGGATTGCTGTTCACACTGTAATTAGCTCGGTAAGTCATGGGGGTTTGGCTGGCTGCAGTTGGAAGTCTCCCACATTCCCAGTTCTCAAGAAAGCTGGGCAGGTACTGGATGAGCTTTGCCTGACTGGTCATGCGGATTCCAGAGAGCGACACAGGTTTACAGTGGGAGAGCAGCACACCCAGGGCAGCCTCTCGTGCCCGCCGCGGTGTCTTTCCGTGCCAGCTGTGGACAGGGTGTTTGTGAGTGCAGCACAGGTGTCCTCTGTGCACAGACCAGGACAGCTCCTCCCCCAGTTAGGACCTTACACTTTGCCCGTGTTTTATCCATTGCACCTGAAGCCAACTCTGTTACCCAGTGAACAGTGTGTCACGTTGTGCTGCAGTTTGTGATGGTTGTCCTTGGCTGTGGAGCTTTTTTCCAAGTAACAGAAGCTGTTTATGAGAGCACAACTGTCAGAACTGTCTGATGCTGGAGGTCCATGACCCCCAGTGCCATACTGACTGGTTTGAGTCTGAGCTCAGAGCCTCGTCCAGGTTTGTGGTGCCACTGCCCACTGTGCCAGCTGTGAGGCTGGATGGGCATTTTCTCAGCTCCTCACGGCCACATAACTGGCCCTTTAAATGAGGCAATAGGATTCCAGACACCAGTTATGGCAGAAACGCATGATGTTCATCTCCATTATCTCTGTTATTTAAGGCTTTCAGAAAACCACTAACCCTCACTCCTACACTCCAACAAGCACACACTAGCACACAGAGTGAAGCCAAGTTTTTAACTCCCAGTCATTAAGGATGTCAAAACATTCTGATATATGATATAAACTTATTATGACTGGATTTTGTTTTTATTAATGTAAGGGTTAGGTTGTGAAGAACAGAAGATTTTTTTAAGCCTCTTACTCCTTAGAGACAATGTGATTTGGTGGTTTAACATTGTAACATTTTAAAGGGCTTGTTAAGCCCTAATCGGAGCACATTAAGTGCTAACATTTTTAAAGTGCATAATAAGACCTAAACATTTTAATAGCATATTAACCTGTAACATAAACCAAACACAGTCGCAGTGTTGTCTTTTTCCTAGTGTTTTTCCTATAACAAGTTCAAACAAGTAACTGATACTTTTAACAGCTATTAGAAAGTGAGGGGGGTGTGTGTTTCTGTTATTATTCCTGTTTTAAAAAAATAAGTATTAAAACAAAGAGCCAGGAAATTTCTGTATCAGAAATGTTGTATTGAGTGGAATTTCAAGATTAATGCAGAAAAAACTGCTTTGAGAGTTCCTGTTGCTAAGTGTTAACACAGAGACTGTACTGCCAGAGAAATTGCTTGGCTGCAGTGGAGTGATGGACTGGGAAACCATTTCTGCTTGAGAAGTTTTACTCAGATCTGATAATTTTAGGGTCTTTTGTGAACAGGAACTGCTGGATAGGCTCCTGCCAGTGATAAAGGTTCATGGACAGTCTGGGGGGGAAGTCATTTAGGTACTCATTTTCCGGCATGCAGTGCTGCATGCAGTCCTGGAAAAGAGGTGTGAGTTCATTGACATGTGGCCCCGCAATTTCCTTTGAGAAAAAAAGGAAAAGCAGAATACAATGTAGCCTGTGAGCGTCTCTTCTTAATTGGTGTGGAACCTCCTGATGAATGATTCCAGGCACACCTTCCCTCCAGGCTGCTGAGCACATCACCCCTGCAACCATCCCAGCCCCTCCCAGGTTGTGTGAGGCATCGCAGCCTCCTTTGGACCTGCACCTTCCCGTGCTGGAGTGAGGGGAAATTGTGCCTCGCCTGTGCCATCTCGGGTTGGATTGCAGCTGCTCCTGCCTCTGCATTACAGTCCTGGTACCATGGGGCCAAGGCACCCGAACTCAGGGGCCTGAGCACCTCTTTGGAGCTGTGCATTGCTGCTGCTCTCACTGCAGAGCAGGCAGTGAGCAGCCTGAGACCTTGGCATAGCTGGGTCTGCAAGGTAAAGAGTCACAGCAGCTCCGTCTGGAGAACTGGCACACACTCACTCGTGACAGAAAGTACTCCCTGAATTGTAACTGGGGTAAGGCAGCCAGGGCAGCTCCTGGGGTAAAAGGTTTTGTGATGTGAGGAGGCTGCTGAGGGAAGCTCCAGAGCAAGCACAGGGCTCAGCAGAGTGGGCACAGTGGGGCCTTCACTTCTCTCCAGCAGCTGATGGAAAGCTGTGCAATGCAAGGGCACCAAGGGGCTTGTCTGCAAGGGAACCGTGTTCAGATTGAACTCAGTGTGAAAAGAAACTGAAAGAGTAACGAGGAGTTTGCCTTTTGTCTGGGCAGTGTTACTCTGATACAAGAATGACTTTTTGTTTGTTTGTTTATTTATACCATGTAGTAGTTGGAAGTAGTTAAAATAAAACATAACCCCCCCATGCTTATTCTGGAATAACAGCGATTACAGGGAGGAAGAAGTAATTCTAATATAACTGCAGAGGTTTAACTTCTCCACTGTAATTGTCCCATGTAACTGGGAAGATGTTCCTGTGGAGACAAGCACCAGTCAGAGAGACAAAATCTTAATCTTAGATCTCACCCCTAACAATAACTCTGGGTAATCTCAGGCCAATGATTCTGTACTTTTATAAATAGCTCGAGTCAGTGAAAGGACAGGGCTTCCAATTTTATGAGGGATGTCCTGCAAAAGGTGGGACGTGGAGGTGGGTGAGGCAGGGCTGAGGATGTGTTGCTGAACTCATGCTGTTGTAGTCCATGGTTTAGAGAATGATGCACAGGATGTTCTTTGGGTCTTTAGCTCTTTGACAAGCAGAAGAACAGAGGGGAAAACCAGTACAGAACATCTGCCCAGAGGGTTACACCAGGGGCTGTTTCTAGGAAGGTCTGGCTCTCCATTCTGATTCTCCCCCAAATCCTTTCCTTAAGCCTGTCAGTTTCGTCTGTATTAAAAAGAATATACCCCAACAAAAAAACCCCAACCAACCAAACCTACAGATTTTAGCCTGAGTTTTGCTGTGGCTCCCTTGTGAGACTGAAACATGAAGTTCAGGATAATCCAGCTGGGAACCACCAGCTGCATATCCCCTGGTGCAAGGCAGGGCTTTGGTTCCATAGGCTAGTCTGTGTATCTCTCCTGCTGCTCGCTGTCCTGCCAGGGCAGAAGGAAGATGAGCTGGTGTGCTGCTGTTTCTATTAAGGAAAATATCTGTCCTATGCCAGGATGGCATTTATAGACTCATTCCTGAGATCATCAGGTGCTTGCAGATCATATTTGTGTGGCAGTAGGACTGCTCCGGTGAGCTGCTCTGTAGACAAAACCTGAAAGGGTGAAACGTGCAGATTCTATATTCTCTGGCATCTTAGTTTAGTGTGTTCTACATGGGAACACCAAGTGATTTTTCTTGCTTCATGGCTCCTGAGAAACTGCATTTGTGGTTTAGAAACTTGGGGCAGTCTATGCAGACAATGATCTATAGACTGTGTGAAGTGTGTTTCGTTTAAAGGTGGGAGATGTGGCTGTCTGGGACGGGGGAAACTTGTGGAGAAGTACTTGGGAGTTCCTGGGAAAGAATGCTTAAAAGGGAGAACGAGAAAGATTAGGAGAACCTGTCTGAAACCCCATCTGCTTTCTGTATGGTGTATGCCATACTGAGATCATTTAATTTCTAAGCTACTAAGCTGAGTGGAGTACCTGGAGCTCTTCAAAGTCCACAAAACCCATCTAAGCAAATGCCGTGAGTGAGCTCTGATGGGGCCTGTGAAATAGCACTGCACGTGGTGTGTGTACCTGGATTAACTGTACTCTTGAGGGTGAGCCAATCTTACCTGCTCAGAGCCCTGCTCATTTCAACAGGAGTATTTGTGGATACTGAAGGTTCAGTCTGTGTTTTGACAGGTATTGCTCCTCTCTCATTGCACAGTTGCCTTCAGGTTACAGGTACTGTTTTTATAAATGCAATGGATATGTCTACCAGGGAAAAGGCTCACGCTCCTCTCCGTGTGCCCTGAGCCGACTGGGTGTGAGGATCTGAGCTCAGGCTAACAGACCTGCCTCTTAGCAAGGCTTTCAGCTCAGATTTACCACTGTGCTGAGGTCTGTAGAGCTCCTGAAGTTCAGGTAATGTCTGGCCAGCAAGGAGAACCAGCAGAAAATTCTCATGGCTGTTCATGTATGAAGATCTCTGGTGGATGCAGCACGTTAGGAGACTGGAGTAGTGTTACAGAGAATCTCTGGGAGGCTTTTTAGTTTAAGCTCTAATTATTTTATTTAAAATACAAAACATGTTTTAGGGTATTTAATCAACTTGACTGCAAGAACTGATGAAATGGGAAGACATAATAAGAAGAGTTTTGCCAGATGTTTGTAAATTCTAAATTCTGGAAGTACTTGTATAATTGTCTTACATAAATATACTCAGGAACCAGTAGTTTTACTTAGCTTGGCGCAGACTTGAAAACTTGCAGTGGTGGAACTAAAATTGAGATGTGATTACTTTTTAACAACATGTCTATTTTCAGTTGATTAGTATAGACAAAAATCACCCTTGGAGAGTTCTTAAATTTGGCAAGTGAATCAAACTTTTACAGCATCATTTACTGAGAGGAAAGCATGTGGTCCAGGATAAAAAGCAAGGAGAGTGTGGCATGATATTCAATGCTGAAACTCGCACACTAGCCTAGGAGCACATTTCACACCAGGTTAAGGGGCAGGTTTGAATCTCTTCCAGTGCACTTAAATATGTAAAGGCTTTTGACAGGAAGAGTTGATGGGTAGAGATGGAAGAGCATCATAGCTCCTAATTTGTGTCAATACATTGCTTCTCTTATAAAATGTGAGGAGTTTAGGTGAAGTATGCTCCTTTTCAGGCAGCATATAGACTTGTAACAGCTTTTAAATAGAGTGCAAGTTCTCTTTTTTTCTTGGAAAAAATGTGGATGTGAAATTGAAAACTCCTTTCAGATGCCTGTTGGGCTGGCAGGATGTCAAGTTGTTTGGCTTGACTGTGTCTCTCTTTCATTCCCTTCACTTTGTTTACAGACAACAGACTCAGCTCCAACTGACTATATTTAAACGTCAGCTAATTATGGGCAAGAGGATTTGGGCACTGCACTAAATCTCCATGTCTTAGACTGGTCAGGAACATACCTTGCTGCAGGCAGATCACCAGGTGCTGTCCTGTGCAGTGTGTGGCATGGGAGAGAGAGAAAGGAGGTAGGAAGAGGTCAAAAATGCTTTCAGCTAGTGCTTGCTGGCATCTGATGAGAATGGAGAAAGTGGTGACCCCCTGGTTGTGCCTCAGGCTGTGTGTGCTGCTGTGAAGGGTCCTCTCAGTACAGCAGGCCTGCCCAACTCAGGGAGGAGGGGGCACTTCCCTCAAGGTGTGTTTTACTCAGAGTACACCAAAGCTGCTCTGCCAACCTGGACCTCAGCTGGATTCATGACTTGGGTGTCCTTATGAGAGTTGCTTAATGTAGGTATCAAGTGGTTTAAACACAAATTTTGCTGAAGCATGTGCCTGTTAGCCCACAATTGCCTGTAGTGTGGACTGGAACTTGTGCACCTCCCAGTGAGACGACATCATTCCAGGGCCACTAGTCCTGCAATGCCTTTGCCCCGGTGGTGTTGGAAGACAGAAGTTGTCCTGCAGCTGGGCCAGCTGTCAGGGCAGGAGTCCTAAGGCCTCCCAGCCCAAGGTGCTGTGTGATCTCGGACACCGGGAGCGGTGCATGGTTTGGAGGAGGAGGAGTCACATCTGAGCTGAGGAGTGTGATGGAGCAAGGAACTCATGGGAGATTCTTGGCCACTCACAGGTTAAGAGTCATTGTGTCAACTTTGAGGGTTGGACTAGGTCACCTGCAGAGGTCCCTTCTGACCCCAGTGATTCTGGGAAGTTTGACAGTGCAGCTAACCCAGGCAGAGGCTTCGCTTTGCTGTTAGCCGAAGAGCGCTCGATATTCCTGAATTTTTGAAATACATAAAGTTTGCTCTTATTTACAGCCATCTCTGTGTTTTGGTTAGATACCCTTTCTTGTCAAATGTAGCTGAAATAGATAATGTGATACCAAAGGTAAGTAAGTGGGACTCTGTCAGGATTTTATCTTATCTTTGCGATGTGGAGTTCTGCGTATACAAAGATGATTAGTGGCCAAGTGTGACCTGGATTTTAATGCTTCATGCAGAAAATTCACTCAGCTTGCAGAGATTCTCTAATGGTTTGAAAAATCCCCAACATTAAAAATCTATGTCTGATAGTTCATCTGCTTCAAAAAAATTATGTGGTGGGGAGGGAAAATAGAGGAGTTGGATCCTGTTATGACTAAGGAAATGTTCTTTGGGAGCCTCATCTACCAGATATGCTTATCTGTTCCCAGGAATTACAATGTGGTTAGTTTACAGTCTATTATGCAAAGCTGCATGCAATGTGTTAATGATAATGGTAATTTAGTAGCTATGTTCTGTGCTAATTAGTAAAACTGAGTATCACATTGCTCATCCTGGATCACTTTCAATGCTGCTGCTTATCTTCACTGTGTTCAGCTCTGGTCGTTAGAGCATGTAAGTACAAGCCAACATACCTTGTGAACTTTGGAAAGCAACTCAGAGCCCCCAGTGTTTTATTGTGTCTGTCATGTGCAGCAGGAAAACGATCTGGTGGTTTGATAAAGAGATTCCTGTGGAAGGACAGCTCCCGTGGCTGAGGGAATGGAACTGACTGGGATCCTTTCCCACCACCTGTGTTAAGTGTAGGGCAAGGGACAATGCTCTGTACTGGGAATGTGTCTGAGAGAAGGTTTTGTCACAGTGAATCTACTTATGCCCTGACAACGAAATGTTTTGGTCAGAGGGAGGTAAGATCAAAGGTTAGATGCTATGAGATCTGTCATGTTTATTCCTGTGAAATATTTCTTTCTGGTGTTGTTATCTGCCACAAATTTTTAAAAGTGAAGGATACTTGTCTTCTGTGAAGTGACTGACTGGGAAAGTATGGAAAAGGTTTAGTATTACAGTAAGAGAAAGCAGCGATTTGGAAATGGTCTTACCTCAGTATTAGATATACAAATGTGTGTCAGATTTGCATTGAGCTGAGTTCTCTCAAGACCACTGTGAAATGCAGATGTGTTAGCACTTACACATCTTTTGGGACATGGGTGGATGCTTCACTTAAGGAGCTAAGAAGAGACTTGTTGCTTGTTCCAACAGCTTGAATATTAATCTAGACTCCCCAGCCTTCCATAAAGCACACAGGACTATCTAGTGTAAGGATTGGACAGTCCTCTGGGAGGAACCCTAGAAGCTGAGAGAAGACTTGAATTGACGTTTGAGATTAACAAACCAAACTGGATCACACAGAGACTTTGAAATCCTTACAATGTTGATGCCAGATCTTGATGAGACACATACTGTCCTCCAGTTCACCAGCAGAGCCTTTTCCCTTCAGTGTGCAGAGAGAGGAATAGGAAAACCACATCAGCTTCATTGGTTCTGAGCTCCTCACTGGCACTCAGGTAGAGACTTGGAGGCTTTAACTAGTTCTGTGACAGTGCTGGCTTCAGAGTCAGGAGTGGTTAAAAAAGTAAATGAAATACTCGTATTTAGTGGAGAGAGACAGAGGAAAAAATGTACAGAACAGCTAAGTGTCCCTTCAGGTAAAGGAAGTCATGAACAGAATGAGGCTACAGAGCAGTCTGTGTGGCTGAGCCCGAAGCCAAGCCATTCGCTGGGCATTTCACTGAGGGGAGGCTGTGCTGTCCCCAGCGAAATCTGTAGCTGTTTGTCAGGAAATTTTCCCAGTCCCTCCACCCCAAAGCTGGGATAACTCAGTTACGTTTCACACTTGCTGGGGAGAAAAGAAAGCAGCTTTGTTGGAACTGATGCTGTTTTCCCAGCAGCCTTCTCAGGTAGTTTTCATGGCACAAAAAAATAGGAGTGGGACCATGCTCAGCAGGCTCAGCCTCTGCCCTGAAAATAATAGGATCTGGCTGTTGTCTGGGGCATGAGAGCTCTTGGTTAATTCAGCTGAAGTGTTTGAGTTCCTAGCTGAAAAGCCCTGAGTGGGCTCCCAGTGCCCAGCTGGCACAGTCCTCACAGAGGTGGCCTAAAAGGGAGGAGATACAGCTCACCCTTTGCCCTGCTCTCCATGCCTCAGGGATGCCCAAGGGAGCCTCCATATCTATCTTCCTGGTCTTTTCCATGGCTGGAAGAGTGTTGGGATGGTCTATATGCTGTTGAAACCTTTGGCATCATCTCCTCCTTTGTCCTCCTGTGCTGGCTGCTGCTCAGCAAGTCCTGCAGAGCACTCTGGAATGTGCAATGGATGTGTTTCCCTCTACCCTTGACAACCTCCCCTATTGCAGAACAGGCCTGTCTTGTACTTGCTATTGGGATCCTCCAAAGAGCATCATGTTTTCATGCCTTTCCAGTATGGATGAATAGACCCAGTTTCTGGCAGATTATAAATGTCCAGAAATTATTTTTCATTTCAGAGTTTTTCCTGAATTTTGGGCTTTTTTTTTTGCTTTTTTTTTTTTTCTCCAGAAATATATCTGTTCCTCAGAACAGGCCTGTCTTGTACTTGCTATTGGGATCCTCCAAAGAGCATCATGTTTTCATGCCTTTCCAGTATGGATGAATAGACCCAGTTTCTGGCAGATTATAAATGTCCAGAAATTATTTTTCATTTCAGAGTTTTTCCTGAATTTTGGGCTTTTTTTTTTGCTTTTTTTTTTTTTCTCCAGAAATATATCTGTTCCTGTAAAATGTCATCAGGTCCAGGGTGGGGTAAGGCAAGAGGAAGAGCTCCACCCAAGCTTAGTGGTTAGGACACTCATCCGAGATGTGGGAGATCCAGATTCAAGTCACTGTTTTCCTGGTTCAGAGTGGGGACTTGAACCTGCTGACTATAGAGTTGGGGATGCAGGGTTTGTCTCCCAGGATATTTGAGAGGGTTTGTTTTGATTTTGTATTGTGCTGAGGACAAATTTCAAATACTGAAATGATTTTGTTTGACACGGAATAGCTGTTTTCCAGCCAACCCTGATTCCCCACATGGTGACCTCAGCCAGGGGTCGAGGGTGACTCTTGCCATGGCTTTGGGGATGGACATTGGGAGGCAGAGCCGTAGCTGAGCCGTTGTACATCGGGATGTCCTTTGGACCGCGCGGACGGGTGTGCAAGCAAAAGCAGTTCCTGCCTGTCCCTGCTTGTGGGCATCTCTCCAACCAACTGCTGACCCTTCATGCACCACAAATTGCCACCAGAGCACTTCAAGGGTGGATAAATATAAAAGAACTAGGGCAGTTTTTCTGCACCACAAGTCATCTTATGGTGCTGTGCCTCTGCCTGCCACTCTCACCGCACTGGCTTTGCTGCCAGGGCTCAGGCTGCCAGCTGTGCCCTGGGACATGAGGGCACCTCAATGGCCATCCCAGTTGCTTGGCTCGAAGCTTTCAGGCCAGCCAGAAAATCAGGGAAGAGCTGAGAGGTTAGCTGTGTGTGGGAGGCAAAAACAGGCTCAGTGACCACACATAGGTACTGCCACCTCTGTGAGAATCTGAGGTTTGACTGAGTCTGTTTAATGTCTCACCATGGGGTTCATTCTTTAAAAAAAGTAATTCTGGTTCATCCTGGTGTATCCAGGGATTTTGGTATTTCCAGATGACCTATCATCACTTCAGACAAGCCTTCTCACAACAGGTGGCTACTGATTTTTTTGCTTAACGAAGGAAGATTTAACTTTACTGAAAAACAAACTTGTGTGAACCTGTAATTATACCTGGAGTATTCTCTTAAGGAAAAACTTTCTGTTTTGGGGCTAAGTTAGATTTAATGAGCTAACACTCCACAGTTTAATGTGTGCACCTTCATTACTTGCTTAGTATTTAGTAAGAGAAACTGTTTTGGTTTCTGAAAAATTATAAGAGATTCCAGGTAAAGAGAAATTATAATGTGATGAGAGACATTGAGAAAGAACATATAACTTTGTGTTTGGAAAGCTGAACTGTAGAAACTGAGTGACTACTTACGTAATAGATCCAGACTCAGCTGGGGAATGGTAATTCCTGCCTGTTTATCTTGAGGATCTATCACTTTTAATGAGGGATAATAGCACTCACAGCAGCCACATACGTGCCTGGAAAAAGCCCATGTGTGTAGGTGCAAAAATTTGCCTTGCCTCGGGCACATATGCTTGAAAAATTGAATGCTGTGGTTATAGGTTGGTTTTGGCAGAATCAGGAAGAAAAAAACCCACACCAAACAATACCTCGTCAATTGTAATGCTGTGTCTCCTTAACCCTTTGATTTACTTTTTCCTCACTTTTTATTGTGCACACCACAGTAATTTCAGAGTGACATATTGAAATCTGAGCAAATCTGAATACCTAAACCCATCTCCTGGTCCTGTTTCAGTTTGTGCTGCTGAAATTGAGTCTGTGCTTGTGCCAGACGCTGTTTACCATTTGCACTATTGGAGGTGACACCTGAACTGTGCTGGGGCTGGACACAGGTTGTGCAAATGGTTTTTGCAGGATGTGAGTCTGTCTGGACAGCTGTGCTGTCCTTGTCCTTCCTCACTGAGCACTGACACTAAGCCTCCTGATGGCTGGAGCTGACAGCCTTGAGGAAAGGAAAGGAGAGAGATTTGTCAGCAGCAACTGACCTAAGGAGTCTGTGGTGAGAGCCACCTCCAGGGTCAGTTCACACCCCATGGCCC
Organism: Acanthisitta chloris; assembly: GCF_000695815.1. Classification (NCBI taxonomy): domain Eukaryota; kingdom Metazoa; phylum Chordata; class Aves; order Passeriformes; family Acanthisittidae; genus Acanthisitta; species Acanthisitta chloris. The sequence goes on from NW_008671108.1 coordinate 58,990, forward strand.
AGGGACTCCTGAGCACATGGGTGGCTGCTCAGCCCCTCCATGGCAGCAGAGGGTACCTGCCTGATGAAGTGCTAAGATGTGAACAGAGACTGAAGGTGAACATGAGGTTATGGCTTACCACAGTTGTCCAGGTCAGAGTGCAGTTTTACAAGGTGATGCAGCTAGGTCATTTTCTGTGTCACACCTGTTTGCCCAGTGGAAAGGACACAGGGAGAGCTCTGTGCCTTTAGTCTCTCTAGCCCTGATCTTGCAGAGACTGTTTCCTTCGCTGCCTTAAATGGCAGTCAAGTCATTGCAGGTCTCCTTGTGCTTAGGGTTTGTTTGTCTTGTGTGTGCCAGTTGTCTTTCACGGGGATTTGCTCTGGCTGTAGCTAGAATGATGCTCTAATATCTAGAAAGGCTTTTTTCCCAAGGCTGCCCTATTCTGTACCCATCAGAAAAGAAAGTGTGTTCTTTGACTCCTAAACCCCAAAACTGCTAAAGCCCCCGATCAAGGCAGTGTTTTAACAGCA
>NW_008671108.1:59539-63378 GCF_000695815.1 Acanthisitta chloris
AGAGCAATGTCCCTGACTGGGCTGTTTCACATCTGATACACTGCAGAGAGACTTTCCTGTGTCAAAACTTTCACCCATGCAGGGAGGACAGACAGACATACATGATAAAAGAGTTGTTGTAGCCTACCCACAACATTTGCCTACACTTCAGTCCTGTTTAAGCAGTTTCCAGATTAAGTTTCTCATTTTTAGTTGATTGTATCTTGCTTTTCAACCTTTTTTCTTTTTGCATCCATTACTGTACTTTTCTGTGAAATGAGCAAATAGAGAGATCATACTTTTTCTTAATAAACCCTTTTCAGGGCAAAAAAAGCCCAAGGCATTTTATGAGGAAAGGTTGTTATTGCTTCTCTTAGAGGCATCTCTGGAAAGAGGTGTCTTTCCTTTCGCTCTGGCTCTGGAGGTGAGGGAGAGCTGCATTCTTGGCTTCCTCTCTGTGCATCTCTCTGTATAGAATGGACAATAAATAATAAGAGGAAAGTTGCTAGCTAATAATTTTTGCAGAGCAATAGGAGAATAAAACACATTTGTTAGTGTGTGGTTTAGAGGGAAGAATTTCTTTTGTGTGTGCTGCTTCTCTGAGCCAGAGCAGTAGAAAGCTTTTCCACTCCAGAGCCCCCTGTAAGTACATTGTACTGAAGGGCTTGTTGCTCTAAGATGGCTAATTATTTTTGTTTTAAAAATGCGTAAACAATTTAGCCGAGTTATTTAAAATCCATTTGCTTTCATTATATAATATTTAGTTCCTTGCCATTTACAATGTATTTCTCAAAGCTGTTTTCTCCTTTCCATCTCCTTGCCAGCTGGATCTTTGTTCTGCCATTGCTAGCTGCCTGTTTTCTGCCAAAATCTGAAATGTTTTTAAATAACATTAATATGGCTTAAAATTGGGCTATATGAGTATAATTTGGAGAATGTGTTACGTTGACTCAGCCTAACAAGTCAGGCCTCTTTTCTAGATACATTGGCTGTATTTTAGTATTTTGTCTGAGTGTCAATAGCCCAATAAAGCAAAGAAAAGGGGGATGAAAACCAAATAATGCTCCAGCAAAGCAGAAAAAAAAAAAAGGATAGTGTAAGTATGGGAACAATTAGGACCTGACCCTACCTTATTTTTGCCCCTAAATTCCTTTTCATTTTGCAAAGATATTTCTAGGTGAAGCTTTATCTGGGTAACATTCTCTTGTCAAGCTAATGAAACAGAAGTCTATGCATTAAGACTTCAGCTCAGAGTGGAGATTTCCATTCCTTGACACACTCTAAGTTGCTGTGCTCACACGTTCAGTGCTGCTTGCAAAAAAATGGGCTAATGAGAGAAAACAGCTTTATCATTGTGGTTTTCCCTGTGGTCAGCATCTGCACAGGAGAAGGAAGGGTCTGAAGGAAGGGCAGTCACATTGCAACCAAAAGACAGCAGGGCAAATCCTGCTTTGTTAGGGGGTATAAGGCCATAGCCAAGTGCAGATTTTAAGCAAGTGGCCACAGAATCATGGTGCTGCATCCAGAGGATTCGGCACTGTATCAGTAAAATCATTCCAGGGAGGTGGGAAAAAAAGCAATGTAGTGTTTCTGCTTGCATACTTAATCTGTTATTGCAAGGCATATCCTGCAAGAGACAGTCTTGGGGATGAATTTTCCCGTGTGACTCTCTTTAAGCCCACTGAAGCAAGATTTACACCTCTGTAGTTGATCCAAGGCTTATTTTCCAACTGCCAAGCCCTAAGCAACCTCCTCATTATTTTCCACCATGGGATTATGCACCAGTTTGCCATTACTTGAGTTAACATTATCATATGCATATTGCTCTGGATAACTTGAATCACGACATATATACGTATAGCAATGACCTAGAATCATCCAGCTGCTTCTCTGGTCCCTCCTCAAAGGCTCCTTGGGTCAAAAAATGAGGAACTACATATAAGAGTTGGGAATGAGATGATTTGTGGCTCTTGATGTACGAACTGTATGGGATCCCACCCATTTCTAGCAAAGGACACCACGGAACCACTGCCTGGAATGCAATTCTGCACAGACCTGAAGTCACCTCTGCTAACCAAAACCCCTGGTGGCTCCAGAGCTACTTGCATGACAGGTACTGAGGAGAAGTGAGGCCCTTTGCAAGCTGCTGGCTGGGTGAGCTGTGCCCCAGTGGAGCTCTGGGGGACTCACACCACCCAGCCTGGGTGTGCACAGGTCACAGGGCCAGTGCCAGGGCACAGCAGCTCCTCGCTGAGCCTGGCCACAGCCGATTGCACGGGCTGTGCTCTTCCCTGTGTGCTGTCTTGGGTTTGCACAACCAATACAGGAGGATCAATAAATGGGAACTTCCTGCCCTTGCAAAACTGTACGTTGCACTACGCTGGATCTTTTGGATACATAATTTGCAATGTTCTTTTACCCAAAGGGCCCTCTCTTGAGGTCTTTTACCTAGCTTAGATTCCCACTGACACTGAAACAAGAGTTGAGGCAACTGTGTTTGGAAACATTACAAAGAAAACATATGTATCCAGTTTGCTCAACACGGGTGTCTGAAGAAATGCTAAAAGGTGTCCAAGATGCAAATGTTTGTTTGTGAAACACTCAGGAGAATTTCACAATGGCATAGAAGAGCAACCTAATTTTCCATTTGAACCCTTGTACATCAGATATGTGCCATGTGCACATCCACTCAGCACCTGTCCTGTCACTCCTTCCCACTGGCTGCTGCCCCTGGGGCTTGGCATGGCAGCAGAGTTTCTCAGCCTGCAGCACCCTGAGTGTCTCCTGCTGATCCCGGGGTAGGTTCCCCTGGGCAAAGTGTCTCCCTGGCTGTGCTGCCCCAGCTCTGCCCAGCGCCTGTGCCGGTGGGGCAGTGTGGAGGGCACAGGGGTGCTGCTTCATCGGGATGATTTCTGTGTGGATTGGTTCCCAGGTCTGGCTCCCTGTGCAGCCACACAGGGATCAGTGCTTGCAGGAGAGCAGCATGGTCAGCCGTGCCCCTGGCACAGCCCTCACTCCGTGCAGCCTGGAGCTGCGTGGCGTTGGCTCAGTGGCAGTGCAGTAACACTTAGTGCCATGCACAGGAGCAGCTTTTAGCACTGTGAATGCATTCAGGCTTCCCAGGGTGCCAAGGGGTGGATTTCACTCCAATGATAAGGTCTGCATCAGTGTGACTTACTACAAAGTGTCCGAAGAGGACAGGATGGATTTCTCACTGCACAGTAACTTTCCTGCTAGTCCCTGGGTACTTACCAAAGGCTGAGAAGCAGCTGACTGCGAACTTCGTGTAAATTCTCGTAGTTCCTTGCCATATTGTAGGAGAAGTACTTCTTAGTTTATCTCAGTTCTTTTTTAGAATGTGAATCTAATTGCAAAACTATGATGCAGCACTTCAGCAGGCATTGCAGCGTTTCCGGGGTCACGTGGAGCTGCAAACTTTCACTTCATGCCAGTGTACTGCACGGGATGGTGAACTTTCTAAACTCAGTGTTCTGAAAGCATGGAGGTATTTTGAAATAACCCCCTGTGGATAAAAATAATCCTCTAGTATTTTACTCCCAGTTAACCTTTTCATGAGAGAAACATAGAGTTGGGAAGTAAAGCTGAAAATCCAGTTATTCTCAGTGGTACTCTTCATGGAACAGCTCCTCTTTCTGTGTTAGTGAACATCCCTGAACAGGCAATATACAGAGGAGAGCCATAAATGCTGCAGAGTCACAGAGCAAGTGGACATTTTGTGGTAGCACACTCCATATTTATGGAACTGTAGCTGAAGTCCTAAGCTTGTGGATGCAGCCAAGGCAGGAGTTCATGTGTTCTGTAGGTCACCTCACTTCTTTAGCTTTAGGCTGAGAAATAGT
>NW_008671108.1:63402-66984 GCF_000695815.1 Acanthisitta chloris
ACTGTTTAATGCTTCAATGCAAAGCTGAACAAACCTGGGAAAGCCATTCCTCTGATGCTGATGGGGCAGCAGTGTGTCCCTGAGTTCCAGAAGGGAAGGAAACCCTGCCGTGTAGGGTGGCTGCTGCAGCCTCTGAGCACTCTGTCAAGGTGGGGGCTGATGCCACTGGTCTTGTAAGAGGAAGGTGACTGTGTTCTGTGAGGAGACCACTGAGGCTGCTTACTCCCTCGAGTAGTGTGGGAGCAGGAGGCAGCTCCTGTGAGTGCTGCACAGAGCTGAGCTCTGCCTGTGCCCAGGCCAAAAGCAGCTGGGACTTCGGTGTGCTCATGGTCTACTGTGACCCAGACACTGAGTCCCATCAAACACACTGTTAGAGTATGTTTTGCTGGACCAAACAGAACTTCCTGATTCTAATAAAAGCATTAAATTCAGTCCTGATCCAGCTCCTAATTGAATGGATTCTCTACCAATTTGTTGTGCGAATGTATCTTCTCATATAGTGGCAAAACGGTGTGGACATTGAGGAGTTGGTACAAATGGTGGAATTTGAGCTCTAGATCTCATTTTAGGCAGAAGGCTAAGCTCTCTTCTTTTGGACCTGATTGATGTTTGCTAGTGACAGTTTAGAGGTTGGGTATAATTTGGAAATTCATTTGTATTTTAAAAACATACGAGATGCCAAAGATTCTCATTCTGCTGCATTGCTGATTTGGGCAGGAGTTTAAACATAAGACACCTTTCAAGGAGCAGGTCCTGAACTGTCATAGTAAGTGCAGGTAGATGTTTGACCCTACTGTTTCATCAAGCTTGCCAACACTTACCCACTGTGAGCCCCAGGGAACTGGGGAGGAACCTCCTAGGAATAGGTTTTCCTGGGAGCATTTATGTTCTTCTGGATTCCAGTGGAGTCTGAAAATGTTAGAAGCTGAGCTGATCCTCTTGTTCTGGGACAACTGATGGGATTTGTTTTGATAAGGTGGCAGCAGGAGGTGAAGATGAAAAAAGAATGATGAGGACATGGTGAGAAATTAGTTCTGGAGAGGTGGCTGAGTCCTTTTTTTCTCCACCAGTTCGCTGCACTTGCTATTTGTATCATTTACTGCAAAATCTTTCTGACAAGTCTTTTATTTGGTGGGGAGGGCAGAACTGTGCTCTGCTGGGCTCCTAATTCCCCTCTCTGCCCCGGTGCTGGTATGACACCTGATGTACCAGAGCAGCATGGCAGTTAATATCAGCATTCACCAGCAGATAATACCAGCAAAGAATTTGTTTCCCATCTTAACCAAATGAGGTATCACTGATATCTGATGACAATTGCTGTCTTTTCAATAATCCCCTCTGTGGAAAGCCTTGAATACTCCGTTAGAGTTGCATTCCTGGAATCGTTTATACTCTGCACAGAGATGCAATAAGATGTTTGCTCCAGTAAAGCCAAGACAGAATTGTGCCCCAAGGAGTCAGCCAGCCAGCTACTGAATCCTGATGGAACTGACAGGGACAGCTCTCATCCCTGCGAGGGAGATCCAATACCCCTCACAGGAACATGCTCTTCCAGCCTGTAAGCCTCCCAGTGAGTGGAGCACCCAGGGGCTCGTGGGCTGGGCACGAGGGGCTCACAGCCCTGTCCCTCTGCCCCCAGCAGCTGTGGCAGTGACTGTGCTGCAGGTTCAGGGAGCATAGGGATGTATTTGGACAGCTGCAGAACATGAGCGAGGGGAAGAAAAAGGGCTGTCTCCAGGCAAGCATGCCCTGATTTATAACAGAACTGTATTTATGTTAGTTGTAACCACATTATTCAGTATAATTGGGGTCAAGAATTGAATGAGTCTAAAAGAATGCAAAAAATAGTTTCAAAATTCCTATTATAAATAAAGACCTGGTTTAGAGGTTTTGTGAGAACTCCAGAAGCTGAAAGGGTAGCAAACCCCCAGTGTTTTCCAGAAGACAATGCCAGAAAAACCACATGAAGATTCCTCTCAGTGGAGACTGACTGCTAGCAATTTTTTGTACAAAATTTTGGTGCTTGTCAGTCTCCCATGCTGCCCTCACCATCAGTTTGCTTCTTGCTGTTTCTGTGCAAGCTGACCAGTTTGGCACTGCTGCGTTCTAACACCGGTGAAGAGCAGGGACCTGCTGTTCACAGCTGCCAGGAGACAATCTCCCTGCCCTCCCCATGCCCCAGGTATTGGCAGCTGTCAGTCAGCAAAGCCCTGGCAGTTCCCTCCAGCCCTGTGTTGTGTTTGTTAGGTTTCCAGCTGGGAAATGCATGTCTTTGTCCCCAGCTGCATTGTAGCAGGCTCCTGGGCTCAGCCACTATGCTCTGCTCTTCTTTGCATTTCCAGGCTACCTGAAAGCACCACTTGTTTGGAGAGTTCCTACTATTTGCCCAGTTTTTTGCATCTTGCTTCTTTGCTTGTGCTCTGCCTGGTAGGATAGTACTGAGCCCATAGTGGGAGCTGTGCCTTGGCACAACTTTAAAGACTTTAGTTTTGCTGTGCTTAGCTAACTGTCTAAAAGGATGTTACTCCCATCAACAAGAGCTCCCCTGACTATTGCTTCTCTTCATAGTTTGCAAGTGAATATGAAGTCTCCCTGCTTCCCCACATCATCTCTTTCCACCTCCTGTCGTCTTCTTCCATGGTACTCTGGAGAAACATTGTCAAATGGTTCTCTATAATGGGCATTTTGATGGCTGTGTTGCCATAATTAAAGAAGTTACCTTCTTTTTGACATCAGAAAATCAGAATGTGGTTTGTGAGCTATAGCAATGCAGACATTTTCTGTTACAGTTAACCTTTGCTCTTCAGTTAGAGCTGTATCTCAGACCTAAGCCAAGGGTCACAGATAAAACCACCCTAGGTTTTTTTCCGCCCCTTAAACTGAGTTGCATCAGTGAACCATTAACTTAGTAGATTATTTACTGTTACCTTTATGGAAGAAATGCATACTGTACTTTTTCTGTGCTGCTTGGGTTTGATTTATGCATGGCCCCAGTCTATAGGTTCCTCACTGAGGCTGGGCCTTCGTGCCACAGCAAAGCAAACAGGCAACTGAAACTCGCCTGAACAGTAGTCAGAACTTAAAGAAATTCACATACTTTTGTCCTCATATCTTTTCTATTTAACATGCAGCACTAACAGTCCTGACTTGCACTGGGGAAAAACTAATTACAGCAATGTTAGACTCAGATAAGTGTTAGCCTCAAGTTAAACTGAAAGACCAAGATCTGAGCTGTGCCTGGATCCTACAGGGAGCTGCAGCCAATTAATTATAGCTCCCTGATCTGAGGACAGGTTACAAGCTGGCCCCAGCACTGATTAGAGCAATATTAGAGAGACGATTACAGCGTCTCGGGGGCTGCTCTGGTCAGGGCCAGGAGCCGGTGCCACCGTGGCTCGAGTTGGAATATACCCCTTGCCTTGCCCTGGCCTTGCAGGGAGCTGCAGGGACCAGCTGCACCAGCTCTCAGGATGAAATAACCAGGCTGAGAAGGAAGGAGTTCCTTCAGAGAGGGCAGCACATGGAAGTGGGGAGGCCAAGGACTGGCTGGATCTCCATCCTCCCATTGGGCAGCTCAGCAGG
>NW_008671108.1:67025-100140 GCF_000695815.1 Acanthisitta chloris
TTTCTGCTCCCTGACGAGCAAATGGAGCCTTCCTGCCATGATGATTTTCCACTTCCTCCCAGTCTCACCAGGCTATCTTTGAGAGCCAGATTTTACAGCAATTTTTGGGGGGTGGACTTCCCTATTTCTTCTCCTGCACACTCCTCTTTGCTGTCCCCTCCCAGCATGCTGGAACTCCCCAAAGCAAAGGGAGTGGAGCGTGAGCAAACCAGAGGATTTGTCTGACTCAGTTTCATTTGGTCTTTCTATCAGTTGAGAAACTAATGTGATGTCCCCCTCCACTCCCTATTGACTGGGCCTATGCATGTAGGTCAGGCATCTGGAGCTGGATTTTCCAATGGTTGGGCAAGAGCTTAATCCTTGAGAGAAGATTTGCAGGGAGGTGTGGAATAAAAGGGATAGGTTCCTGAAGCCCTTACAGTGGGAGCCAGGGAGAGGTGATTCACTGAGCTCTGCTAGGAGCCTTCTGCAGACACCTTGTGAAGGAGGCCAGAGCTCCTAGAGGAGGGCAGTGCAAACCACCTACAGGTGCTTTGATGATGTTTACATTGACCTTAGCTGATTTCTTGACAAAGCAGGGCTTACTGCTGCTTTCCTTCTGTGTTGTGGGGAGTGAAAGTGTTAATCTCTTTGGAGTAGCAACTTTAGTTCTGCACACCATTGCTGCTCTGCTCATGGGGATGGCTGGGTCTGACAGTGGTGTGAGGGGAGCAGAGCAGGAGCTTGATCAGCTGCTCTGTAGCACATGGTTTGGTGATGATGCAGAGGCTCTTCATACTCTGAGCATCCCCGAAGGGTTTCTGACTGCATTTGGAAGCAGATTCCTTGTGGCAGTGGACAAGTCTGGGGACAGTGCTGCTAGTTGCTATCTTGATACATCTAGCATGCCAAAAGTGGCTCAGCTTCTGGGAGCAGAGGGAAAAGCGAGGGCAGAGAAAATGTTGAGATCTCGGTGTTTTCCTCCCACAGACAGCTGCCCTAAGCACATGGCTGCTGTGCACTGTGCAGCACTGTTCAGCTGGAGCCTGCGTGTCCAGCCGAGTCAGGGATGCCACTGCTCTGTCTTTAGGCACCACATTAAACCACAGAACCCAGAGGCTGGTGGCAGCTAGACTTGGGCTGATTTCCTTCCGACGCCCTAGAGTACACCATGCTCTTGGATACAGGTCCAGGATTTCACATCTCTCTACTGTGATGCTTTCTTGCCTTCTGGCCTTTGATGAGATGATGCTGCCCATGAGCAGCTGAGTAGCTCATGCCTCCAAACATCCTGGTACCCACCGAGTGCTCGGGACACACAGCACACCCCATGCAGAGCCCACCTCTCATCCTGCACTTCCAGGACATAGGCAAGCACAGGTAGGACACCCCTTTCCACATCCCACAGCCTGTCTCAGCATTTCCAGACCCCCAGCAGCCCCAAATACTCTGCCACTTCCCACCTGCTGCTTTTGGCACTGTCCAAATGCAGGGCAGCCTCAGTGCTCCTTCATTCAGCTTAAGAAAGTTCCATGAAAGTGTATAATCCGTGGCTAAATCAGAGTACCGTATGAATTTCCTTTCTCCACCTCCTCCAAAGGAGCACATCAGGATCTGCCCCTGGCAGTATGGAAGGAGGTGGTGTGCTCCAAAATCAGTCTCCCTTTGCCTACCCTGAGTAGTGCACAGAGGTGTTGTAGTAGGTGAGGCAGAGGAAGCAGGATGAGAAGGGAAACAGAACCTCTGTGAGCGCATGAGAGTGAGGAAACATCCTTCTATTTTCTCCTTCCCAGTCTAGATACCCTTCACTCCAAACAGCCATAACAGTGAATCTGGAGCTAGTTGAGTGCCACAGTAAATTACGTTAGGTGAATTTTAAGTAGCTTTAAATGCACTCACTGAATCAGATTTAAACTCTTTTTAATTGGACCGGTGTCTCTTTGGGAGTGGTTAATGCTTTTTTGGTCCCACTGCAGTGTGTTTCTGTGCTTCAGCACTGACCTTGCTCTAGCCAAACTCGTCTCCCCTTTGTGAAGACCCTTTGGGTGTAGGACTGTGGTGCAGCACAGCTTATGAGGAGGTCCTAGAGGAAACAGTTCAGTCCTATCCTTCATGCTCAGTGTTGTTCATGAGCAGTGTCAAGATAACAATCTGCTAGTGTTTTTCCAATGGAATGAAGCTATAATTTTACTCTGCATGACTTTAGCTCTGAAGAGGAGTTTGTTTTGCCCCTCATTACAGTAGAGGATTGCAGGGTTGAGCAAGATGATGAAAATGTTGAGGTTAAGTAAGGTCAGGAAGAGAAAGCTTGTGTGGCCTTAAGTGTGCTTAACAGGTGGATTTTAAGCACCTTTTTCCTTCTCTGGAAGACACAAAGAATTCAATTCTGATTTTCCATGGCTGAAAACTTCCATTATGATTGTTTTTTATTTTCTTCTGTTCTGTGCCTCAGTGTGTACATTATTTTTAGCTGTCTGTTCTCTCTCCTGTAAATGTACAATGGTATGAAAAATCTTCAGCGGTAGGACAGGACTGAGAGGGGTAGTAAAAGTGACAGCTGTATTGCTAGCTCTGTTCATGGTGGCACTCTGGCAGCTCAGTTCCCTGGGGTGCACGTGTAGGAAGCCCTAGAGGCTCCAGGGTATGTCATGGGAACAAGGCAGACTAGTTTTGGCCATTCTTCGCATGCAGGATTTGTAGCATGGCCTAGATTTTTTTTTCCCCAGAACTTTTCTTCCAGAATTTTATAAAGGAAAAACCTTGTTTTTCTGGAAATTAGATGTTTCATGTTGACCCTCACCTCCCACAGAGGATTGGGCCGATTGTAGTAATTGCTCAAACTCTGCAGGAAGGAAACTTCAGCTCTGTAGAAGGAACAAACAAACTCATGCTCTCTTGAGCTCCTCCTCATTGTATTCATTGGCACTCAAAGAGTGAGAAGTTAAATCTGTATTGAAAATTGCAGAGGCTAAAATTCTTAGCACAGTATTTTTATGCTCTGGGTTTAGATCTACTCTCATTTGTAATGCAGCAGTTCCAGTGAAGTCAGTAGATTTTACCCTACAGGAAGAAATGCACAGAGATTCCAAATTTGCACAGAACTCAGTCCTCTGTAGTTTCTGCTTTAGTGACCACAGTGATCTCTCTCCTTGTCAAAGCCAGGAGCAGTACACATAACCCTTCCAATCCCTACTCTCCTGAATCAAATGTCACTCTACCTCTTGAAGGCCAACAGGTACCAGTGGTTCTAAGTGTTGCCCTTCCACTGCAGTTTCTGTAGGTTTTCTGCTGTGAAAACGTTTTGATGTCTAAGTTCACCATTTTTCTCCATCACTTGTTGTCTGCCTTTGAGAACAGTTTCACTTATGCATTGCTCAATCGATGCTATTCTTATTTTTTTTTTGCTAGAATTTTAGACCTGTAAGATAGCTCTGAGCATTGGCCATTGCTAGAAATCAGTGAGCTCCAAGGTCCTTGGAAATGGAGAGTGATTGGGGTGACTCCTGTTTGCTGTCCCTGCCAGACCATACAATGAGTGAGCTCCCTCGTGCCCAAAAAGAGGATTTGGGCCAGATGTTAGAGGCTGAGCACCAACACTGGAGCCATGCCAAGTCACCTGGGAATACTGCCTGGATTTTTTGCTGTTTTTAGCTTCCGTTTTTCTGTAGGCTTGGAAGTGGCAATAGGGCAGAGACAGTAAGTGGCTGCAGACAGGATGGTGGGAAGGCTCAGACTGGCTGTGTGCAGGACACCCACTGTGTCTGCCGAGGGAGGCTCCTGTGCAGGGCCAGGCTTGGATGCACAATTCCTTTGGGGTGTGTGTGTGAGGCCTGGATAGCATGCAGGAAGAACATGCATGAAGTGCTCCCAGCCCTGGGGGTCGCAGCCCCGAAGTTTTAAAATGGCTAGTGGTGTTCCCTGTTTTATTTTGGTAGGACTAAGGAAGTGTAGTGCCCAGCCATCTTTGCAGTCAGCCGTTTTCAGTTCCCCTTTTTCCCTTGTCCGCCCCTGGACACGAGAGCTCCTGTGAGTGCAGGCAGTGCAGAGGCAATCCATGGTCATCTCAGAAGTCATATGAGTCATGTAGTTGCCCAGGCTTTACTGGAAGGCACTGTTCTGATTTCAGTAACAGAAGTGTGCAAATACTGGAAATAATACAGATTGTAAACGTTGGCTTTTTTGATTCACAGCAAGATCCATTTTTTGCTGCACAATACTTTCAAGGAATTCTTCGCGGTTCCTTAATTTTCACATTTCTCTGCAAATTTTTTGCTATAGCTCTGATATTACATTTGAAATCAGCATCTCGGACAATGGTAGGATTACATCAGTTATAGTAGAGAAAAATGGTGACTCTAGATGCAGTGGTGAAGGGTAGAATAGGAAATAGTGCTGGAAGATAAGCTGCACCACAGCTGGTGCAGCAGGAGAACTGCTCAGCTACAGAACAGCTGGAAATGATGATTGGGAAAGATGTTCTCAGTGACTGAAACCCCTCACTGCCTGTGTGGCTGTGGGGTAGAGAACCCCATAGCTGGAATGATTGTGCACTTGATAGTTGTGCCCTGTTTTAGCAGGTGTTTATCCTGCACTGCTGATGTTGAAGAGCAACCTGCCTTTTGCATACAGGCCAGTGACCCTTCACTCAGAGCCAAAGGTCCCAGGCAGGAGAAGGGGATGGAGGTGGTGAAAAACGACTGATGTCTGGCTCGAGCTCTGCTGAATTCAGCTGCGTTAGCATAACGCTGCCAGTGAGGGAAGGTTTGTGGCATCTTTGCAATGTGTTGGACATTTCAGCATTGTCCAGTTGCACAAGATGATGTTGACGTGTTCCTTACCTGCTTGTAGCATTCCTGAAAAAAAAAAGAGGGCCAGATTTTAAAGCTAAAACTCAGGGATCCAAACCGAGCCGTAAACCGTCCCATCTTTCTTCAGGAGACCACACGAATAATCGGTGATGTTAATCATGCAGAAGAATTAGATTGCTTTGCTCCATCATTATAAAGGTTCCTTATTATCATGACAAAGTGGTTCTGTGATGTCTTTATCAGCTCTCAGGACAATATGAACCATTCTTCCTCTGTGTGGTGAGTGTCCCTGCTTCCAGGGCTGTCCCAGCCTTGTGCCTGTTCCACATCCCTTTGAGTTTTTTCCTGCTTAAGTATGTGCCTGGTAGTTGTGATGGTTCTCAGCTTCTGGTAATTCTGGAATAGCTTCACTAGAGCTGAGCTGAACTGAGTTCTGGATTCAGAATTCTCTTTTAGGAGGTCTAAATCTGAAAAAGGCACTTGTTAGCTTTTGCAGGGTCTGAGTAATATTCTCAAAGAAGTAGCCACTGACAAGCAGGACGTACACAAATGAAGTGTGGACCAGTGTTTAAAGCTGCACTGGTTATGTTTCCATTGATTATGCAACTCATTGAAATCTATAGAAGATCTAGGCTCATTAGCAGCCGCTGACTGAAGTCAGACAACCCCAGCAGGCCAAACTTCAGCCTCCAGAAGTCAAACCACAGTCAGAGTTGTGAACAGTGAGTACAATACATAAAGAGGGATTTTGAAATGCTGTTTTAGTGAACTCTTCTTAGCAGTGAAAATGATGTAACCATGTAAGGAGCTTGAGGTACAGCATGTCAGTTGCTGAAATGCTTAAAAATAAACCACAGCACGCTCGTTTTCACACTGGGAAATCGAAGTGCAGAAAAGTGAAATGACTTGGCCAGGGAAGCGCAGTAGCCTCTAGCAGGTCAGGTCATATCCCAGCAGTCCAAGGGTCAGTGCTGGTGTTAATCAGCAAGGCCTGTTGCTGTCTTTGCAGCATTATGTCTTGTCTAATGGTTGCAGTCTGATGCCATTTTCTGCCTCCTCTCAGCTGGGAGGGCTGTAAGAACTTGCTGCTTTGCTTGCTAGGTGACAGTTTTCCCTACTTCCCACTAGGAGAGATGAGTTACCAGAAGTGCCCTACAGAGAGACAGTATTTGTTGCTGGGAAGTTACACGTTCAAGTGTCTAAGCCCAAAACCACAATGTCCTATTTGCTTTAGACAGTCATGCGATAACGCATTTGTTTCTGCTGTTAAAAATAAAACAGGGATGCAGAAAAGCTAGAACAGAAGGAGCACCCCTGACTTTCCACATAGCTAAACCAGCAGGGTGGCAGCCCTTGGGGCTGACCAGAAGTATCATTCAGGGATTGATTTATTTTTGCCCAGATTTAAAGAAGTCATGGCACAATTTCTGTATCTTTTGAAAACAAAGTTTTAAATCAGCCCTGCTCTTGAGTGCTGTGCTGGGTGCTGACATGAGACTGGAAGGAGCAATGCAAAACTTATAACTACTTGGCACATGTCTCCTGTTTACTACCTAACTTTTGGTCAGGTTGAAAGGTGAACTTACAGTGGGAATCACATCACTGGGCTTGATCTGCCAGTTCTGCAAGGCACAGGTACTGAGGTCGTGGTAATTTGGGTGACTTAGTGTGGTTAAGAGCAAGTGGTGGTGAACCTTATCTTCACCTGTATTGTGGCATAATTTATGTGGCAGTTGCTATGCTGGACAATGATATACTAAAAGCACTGATTTCTTTGGTTAAAATTTGGTGATCTGAGCTGCCACTGAGAAAGTCTTATGTCACCTGTGTGCTAGAAACAGGGAAGGGGAAGGGACATAAGAGACGCATTTTTTTTCCCAAGATTGAAAGAGTTCCTCTTTGGGTGTTGTAAAGTAAATCACATCTAGTGCTGGTTCCCAGTAAGAACATTTACAGTGCGAGGCTGTCAGTAATTTGAATTAGAACTGACTGTCACCAAACAGCTCCAGGCCCAGCACAGGACCTGTCTCCTCAGAAAAGCAGCTCTAAGCTGTAGGTGCTGCTGGTTCTGCATACTAGAAGTACAATTGCAGACACAGACAGGTTACCTCCTCCTTGCAGGGCTTCTATGAACACGTTCCCAAGCAGGTGACTGGGGAACACCTAGCTCCAAAGAGGATCCTGAAGGGTTTCATAGCATTTGAGCAGATGGAAACTGCCACTGCTCCCACATGTGCTCTGTGGGGCAGAGCGTGTTGGTCTGTGCAGGGACAGAGGTGCCTGTCTCCATCCCCAGAGCCTACATGTGGCCAGGGGCTGGGTGCTGCAGCCTGGCAGGTGCAGAAGATTCCACGATGTGTTATCTCTAGCCAGGGACTGTCCTGTTTCCAGGAACTCTCTTCTGAGGATATAAGAGCCTGCCAGCAACTTCTCTGTATGTGAGGGAGTTAGCTACAGTGCTTTCAGCAAAATGGCTCTGTAATTGCATTTGTTTCTCAGAAGCACAGGGGGAAACATAGGTACAGCTGCATGTCACATCCTGCTCTTACATATTCTCGGTCGGCGATTGTATCGTATTCGCTGTGTAGCTGATAAATGAAACGGTACCCAAGTAAATCAGCCCTGCAAATGAGTAAAGCTGCTGGATCCAGTGACACACTAGCAGATGGGCACTTTCCCTCAGGGCTGAAAGGAGCAGCTTCCAATGTTTCAATTTGTGCATCATTCGAACCTTTCTCATGGAATGGATGAATGAAGGTACTTTGCAGTGTGTAGCACACATTGGGAGTTCCTCACAATCCAACCCAAATCAGCACAAATTGGCAGAAACGTCAATTTATACGTTAGTCTTTAGTTGGAAATTAAGAAGGTTTGCAAAATTTCTGTCCTGAATGTCAAGCCCCTGCATTGTTATTAGCTCTAGATCTCTGGCATCTTTCTAGGCTGGAGCTGAATGAGCACTGGAGTTTTGCAAGCAGGCAAGTGTGGAAACTGAGGGATAAGGGCCTGATCCAAAGGCCTTTTTTTCCAGTTGGCCTGGAACATTTCCATCAGGCCAAAGTAATTAAGGGCATTTTATCACCCTGCAATGTCCAGGCAGCTCTGGGGTCTCGCAGCATGGGACTAAGTGTGTTCAGCTCTTCAAAAGAGCAACAGGGTTAGTCCCCAGCAAACACTTGCACTGCCTCTGGCACTGTCTGCAGCATCCTCCTGGGAGCTGTGCTGCAGGCAGGCAAAAAGGGAGGAAAAGGAAGGAGCATGATTTGTCAAGGAGTTGAGATCTGGAAGTGAAGGTAAGGTCCTTGTTTCTAGACCACACTCCTGATCTCCTTCTAGGCAGGCTGCGTTTGGGGCTCCTGTGGCAGAGGAGGCAGATGATGTGCTGCTGTGTGAGGACAGGGAGCTGTGGGCATTGTAGGGCTCTCAGAAAAGTTCTCATGGGATTAGCATTGCAAACTGTGCTTAGGCTAGCTCAGCTCTGTTGTTGGTTATCATTCCCTATCACTCTCTTCCTCTCAGATTTAGCTGCTGGTATTCCCTCTGGAGTGCATCTCCTAGAGACACTCAATCAGTTGTCATTGATTTGACTGTGGTTGGGCTGGGAATTTGTTATCCTCACCTGTGCTCAACTCAAACACCATGAATTGGGCTGTGTACTGCTTCTGCTGTTTCTGAAAGCAGAAATTCATCTTGGTTCTGCAAATACTGCACTCTTGGGCCAGCTCTTGCAGAGGATTCTTGCTGTCATGAGGAGTAATGGGAAGGGCTGGAGAAATAGCCAGGGGCCTGCAATACACAGCCCTGAGCCTTGCCAAAATGCCTGAGAGCTCTGGAGGGGCAGCTGGGCCAGGCTTCCAGAGGCTGACACATCCCCAGTGCCCAGACACTCACCCTGTCTCGGGGCTGCTGGAAGAGACCCTGCACTTACCACAACCTGGACAATCAGCTGGTTCCATGGACAGCCACCACCCCCAGATCCTGCTCGGGCCACATGCAAGAGCTCTGTGTTGCAAGAGGACTGCAGACCCCCCTGGGATCCCTGGATGGACAGTGTCCCGGGCTCCTGCCCCACAGCATCACCCTGAACCAGCACTGCTGCTGGGCCAGAGGCCTTCCACGAGTCAGCCTGGAACACAAGGCTTGTTTTCCTCTTGCACTGAGTGGGAAACTGACAATATCTAATTGTCAATACTCCTCCCCTGAGAGAGATGCAACAGCATTGCTCCTGGGGCATGTTCCCCTCTGCTGTATTTAGAACAGTTTGAAAAGACCAAATTTTAAAAATACTGATCTTTCCAAAAGCTCCCCACCCACCAGCACTCCTCTGCCAAGCTGCAGTTTGAAGGAAATGAGAGAGGACAAGTTTATACACTCAGATGAACGGGAGTTCAAAATGGGACCTGAACACCAGGATTCTCACAAATGTTGGCTGGCAATGGAAACCAGTGGTGGGGATGGCATCGTGCTCAGAGAGCTCCTTTGGTGTACATGCTTGTGCTGTTGCTTCTTTGTGTGGTTTATATTGAGGGTGAAAATGTCTGTTTTCTTCAGTGTTTAAAAGGACTTTTATGCCCTCAACTTATTGATGGAAATTTTAAATAAATCACTAAATCTGCAATGGTAGCTGCAAGTCCCTCTCGTGGTGAGTTTAGCTCTGTTTCTGTTCATGAGGCCACACCTTGAATCCTGTGCTCAGCTCTGGGCCCTCAGCTCAGAGGGACATTGAGGGGCTGGAGCAGGTCCAGAGCAGAGCAACGAGGCTGGGGAAGGGACTGGAGCACAAGTGCCATGAGGAGAGGCTGAGGGGGCTGGGGGTGTTCAGCCTGGAGAAGAGGAGGCTCAGGGGAGACCTCATCCCCCTCTGCAACTCCCTGACAGGAGGTTGGAGTCAGGTGGGGGTTGGTCTCTTCTCCCAGGCAACAGCAGCAGGACAAGAGGGCACAGACTCAAGCTCTGCCAGGGGAGGGTTAGGTTGGATATTAGGAAGAGATTTTTTACAGAGAGAGTGATCAGACATTGGAATGTGCTGCCCAGGGAGGTGGTGGATTCCCCATCCCTGGAGGTTTTCAAGCTGAGACTGGATGTGGCACTTAGTGCCATGGGCTAGTGACCACGGGAGGGTTGGACTGGATGATCTGTGAGGTCTCTTCCAACCCAGGTGATTCTATGAAACTCCCACTTTCTGCAGATGTTATATGTGAACATTTGCCACAATAGATTAAGTGGGCAGTTGTCACTCTTGCTGCTTCTATTTAGTATTTTTAAAGGAAGGGTCACCTAAACAGGTAGCATCAGCTGTGCTCCAGATTTCATGGGCAGTGTTTGCCCTGTGCATGCATGCTAAGCCTAAAGTGAAGGATAATGTCAAACAATTGTATTGACTTACAAACATTTGCTTTGGAAAATCAGAGGAGGCTGAAATGTCATGACTGGATGTTTCTTTACATTTAGATCAACAGAACTCTTTTGTGCAAGTTGTCTCAAATAACCTGTAAGGGGCTTGAAACCGGGTGGAATAGGAGTGATGTGGAGTTCATAACTGAGGGGTGGACGTTGGGTTGGAGAGTGCTTACGCTGATCTAACGTAGTGACCTGCGTCTTGCAGCTCGGAATCGACTGTTCGTGTGTGAGCTCTGCTGTGCTGCTCTGACACCTACTCAGCTCAGGTCCAGGCAGTCACTTCTGGAGCTGTAGAGTGTGTTTGTGTCATTAGGGTTTGACATCAGGTATCTTGCCTAATGTCATGGCTAAACCATAGTTGTAATAACTTCTGACATCATTGAATTCTCTGCATCACCAGTGATATCTATGTAATTAAAGGCAGGATTTATTCTCTAGGTTTTATAAGGCTACAGCAATTACCTTTCACCCATGCACACAAAATACTGCATCAGGCAAATCTATAATTAGCTAAAATTAAAACAAAGTGCACTTCTATTATTAACAATATTGCATAAAAGTCTCAGTGCCATAGCTAAAAAATCAAAGCCAAATAACAGTGCAGAGACAGTTGCTGTTATAAAACTTTTGACCTTAGTTACCGAATGTACATGCAAACAAATAAACTAACCAGACAGAGATAGTCCCCTAGGAGCAACCATGATTTGAAAATTTCTGGGGGCTTTAAGCCAACCTGCAAAGTTGATGGAATGAAAAGTTTGCCTGTGTGTGCCAGCTCATTAATCAGCGCCCTTTTCCTCCAGCTGAAAGGCTGGTTTGCCATTTGCTTCGACTCAAGGCATCTGTTCTTGCGTCCTTTCCAGTAAATATTGCTGACTCGAAGGTTCCAGGAGTCAGGAAGTGTTTTGCTGAATTGTCATGGACAGCACTGTATATCTTACAGTGATAGCTCTGTGGAAAGCCCCACGTCCCATCTTGCCAGTTATATCCTTTAGATACAGTTATCCTCTTGGATAGCTATTGCTCCACATTGCCTTAAAATATTGCTGTGCTACATTGTAAAATCTGGGACCCCGTGGATAACTGGTTCAAAATAATTTTCTTCAGTGCTGTCAGAGGTCTTCGATGGTAAGCATTGCTGGTTCAATGGCCACCAAGTATGCCAAGTTAGTTCTCAGTATTCCTGTGTTGAGCCTTCTGCTTATTGTTAGCCTCTGGCCTCTGCACCTCTCACTCAGAGTCCTGAGGATTGTCTGGATGAGGGTTTGTATTAGTCTCCATCATCCTATTCTTCTTGCAGTCAGCTGCAGTCATGCTGCACTGATCAGCAGAGGAGATCATTATTGAACCTTACATGTGGTTTTTGTCTCCAGCCTGAATTTGCTTTGACATCGTGCTCATCCCCAGAGCCCCTGAAGGCCCATTTGAAACACAGAATAGAGGCTTAAACTTACTGTGCTCCTTCAACATAGTGGGCTATGAACTGGTACATACTGGGCACCGTGCAGGGTAGAGCTTTA
Organism: Acanthisitta chloris; assembly: GCF_000695815.1. Lineage (NCBI taxonomy): Eukaryota > Metazoa > Chordata > Aves > Passeriformes > Acanthisittidae > Acanthisitta > Acanthisitta chloris. The sequence continues at coordinate 78,733 of NW_008671108.1, forward strand.
TGAAGTGACAGCTCCTTCCTAGTGTCTGTGAGGGACAGATAGGACATGTCAAGTTTGGTTTCCAGAGCTTTGTTCCCAGCTGGCAGTGACTGCCAGCTCTGAAAACAGGGCTCTGTGTCTCTCAGCCTGAGCCCCCTGGGCCGGGGGAGAGTCATAAACCCGAGCCTCAGTCACCTGCCATGCAGCACCTACACAGTGCAGCTGAAATCAGCTGTGGTGCCTCTGAGGTCCTTCAGGAGGTCTGTTGGAGTGTGTGCTTGAATAGCTGATCTCACCCACCTCGACACACCTACCCAGAGAATACTGCAACTGCAGGAGGCCAAACATTGCCATTTACAACCTGTTCACGTTGTTAAAGCATGAAGAGAGGATCCCTCTGTGCAGGTTTTGGTTCAGGTGCTGTGTCATGGTGAGGCACAGGCAGCAGAACAGACCAGTGAGTGTTAGGAGAGCTGTGTATAAGTGTTTACAGGAGGTGCTTCTCGTGTTCGGGTGCGTGGAGAAGGGTGTGAGCATGTACACTGTGAGGGTTCCTCTGGCCCTAGGCACTAATCACTGAGAGTGGAAGGGAAGTAGTGACAACTGAGGTGACTGTGGGTACCTGCTGTGAGCCACAGGAAGGCTCTGGGGTGTAGCTGGAACCCTGAAATGAGGCACCAGCAGCAGAGAGGTAGCACAGCACAGGAAAGCATGCTGAAAGTTTTGTTTCTGCTTGTTTTGTTTTGTAAGCACAAGGACACTATTTTTCTGTATTTTGGGGCAAATCCTATTGTTCCCTTTGCCCAGCCCTTGAGACTACTCCTGGGAGAATAAGGGGGTGAGAAAGCTTGAGAAAGCAGCTCCACACACTTGCAGCTAGTTGCTAAGCCCTGTAGGCAGAGCTGGAGAAGCAGTCTTTGTTCTGGAGCGAGAGCAAAGGGCCATGGTCTGCCCTTTACCCAGTAGTGGTAATTTCCTGAGTGGTAATCTGAATCAAACCCTTCCACGAGCTGTGTTTGAAGCCAATCACCTCTCCAAGTTTGGATGTGGGAGCCCTGTGAACTAGGCTTTGAAACAGCAGATTGCTGTAACAAAAGGTTAAAGTGTTACTCATAAAACGACCCTTTGCCTTCAGAAGAAGGCCACACAGAGCAGCCCACGTTTAGTCCACCTAGTAAGATACACATGGAGCTTACATCAATAAGCCTTTAATTGTTTGTGTCTTCACTAGCTGCACTGTGACTTGTTTGGGCTGTACAAACCCTTCAGAGTCCTGTCCTTGTATATTTGTGTGAAATGTCTTGCACACCTACAGAGATGTATATAAAAACCAAATCCTAATCCTCATCAATAATCAAAGACCAGAGCAGCTGCAGGCTGTACTTTGGCTGACCCTGGCCCAAGTGAGCCAAAGAGAAGGAACTAAACCCCCTGTACATGACACAGTGGAGCAGCAGACAAGTGTCTCAGCTCCTATCTCAAATGCTCTGTGTACCTGCATGGAGGATTTTTCATCCCATCAGGAACACACTGCAGGTCCTCGTGGTTCCGTGGCCTGCGAAGGGCTGCCCAAAGCTCCTGTGTGGGAAGGGCCAGGAGCACGGGCAGGGGACAGGCTCTGGCCCAGGAGAGGAGGAGGCTGGATGAGCCCAGAGTGCACCCGAATCCTGCCCAGCTCTGGGGGTGTGGGTGGCACTGCTTTCACACGGGCATCGCTTTGCTGAAGCCAAACTCCCCCTATGGCCTTTGCTCTGCGGGAGCTGGAGTGCCAGCTCAGGAAGGCACAAGGTGTGAATCTGCTCCACTTTGTCTTCACTGCCTGCCAGTCTTTGTGTGTTTTCAGGCCTCGCAGGGATAGTGGACATGCACAATTTCACATCTTCCCCCACAGCTGAATTTTCCATACAAATCCCCACTTTACAGCTCTCCTGTGCTCTCAAAGATGAGAAATTATGTTCTTGCCAGTTTAACCCATGTAAACTCCATCATAATCTGAGTTTGGGAGAGAATTAATAAATCCCAGTGCATGTTTCCTGGGAAGCAATTCTGGTCTGTTTTCAAGGCGATGATGCAATCTCACTGATGGAGTGAGAATAACTTTCCCTTCAGTCCACACCTTGGGTCGCACATTAGTTATACAGAACAAGTGAAGTATTCCCAAGAACACCAACAGCAGGGCAGTAATTTTCTTCTTCTCCTTTTCCCACCGTTCTTAAACCTTCGCTGTTCTCCCTTTTAGCTTTTAAAACAGCATGCAGTGTTCAATTTTGAAACTCAGACCCTTCCATCAGGCCTCCTCTGCTGGCTCCCTGCCTGGCTCCCTTCCGCCCCCGAACAACGAGCAGCTCTCAGGACTGGCTGAATGAGCAGCAGGAGCAGTACCAAACCAGCACTGTCACATTGCTACCTGAGAAGCCATGCAAAAATCTAGCTCTTTTATACTGAAAGCTTCTCTTTGCTCTAAACAAGTGTGTAGTTAACATGTGTAGAGAGTTTCAAAGTTTACCAAGGGTTATTTTCCCCTCTTTGCTCTATCTTTCCCACCCCCTTGTTTTCTCTCTTTCCCCTAGGCAGGGTGGAAGTCAACAATGGTCCCTTAAGGTTGCATTCAAACTGCCACAGATGTTTTGGGACCCATGGACAATCCATTTGCAGACAAACTGACTTTAGAATATTTTTTTAAACTGAAATTCTCCTTCTGCAGTTGCTTCTCAAAGTCTTAAGGCAGTAGTTGTATGAGAAAGTAGGTTACTTGCAGTGACTTGGATGAGGGAAGCAGTTCACCAGTAGTGTTTTGCACCATTCTGTTTTTTCTGTGGTCTGAATGTGTTTGTTAAACTGCTGTAGTTCACTGTTAAAGCTAGAAAACTCTTTTGTAAGTGTGTAAGCACTACATGACATCTCCTTCCGTGTGCTGTGGGCTGTTATTAGTGCCTTTGTTGGATGACATTGTTCTCTTCACTATTTCTTAGTCTGATCTGTGGACTGGCTCTGACTTTAGGATAAGAATTCACAGTTGAAACTGATTTGGAAATGAAATGTAGCTTTATGGCCATAAGCTGAGACAGGGGAGATTCAGATTGGACGTGAGGAGAAATGTTTTCCCTGTTGTGGTGTTCAGCACTGGGATATTGCCCAGGGAGGTGGTGGAGTCACCAGCCCTGGAACAGTTTGAGGCATCTGGACCTGGTGCTGCAGGATCTGGTTTAGGGCTTAATGCAGTGACAGGTTAATGGTTGGACTTGATGATCTTAGAGGTCTCTTCCAACCTTGATGATTCTGTGATTTATTGTTAATTTTGTACAAAATGCTGCCTGCAGCACCTTTGGGAGCAGTCTCCTGGGGCTGGCTCAAACCAGCTTTCAAAGGGCCTAAGCAGATTGAGCCTTAGCTAAGGCACAACTTCCACTTTTAAATTGAAGCTTTCATGGGTTTAATTCACCTGATACAGGTTTGTGTTTGGATGTCTACAAAGTAAAAGTGCAAGACAGGATGTCTTCTACTGCTGTGTGCTTACCATCACTGGAAGTGTGGAACAGATTTTTAAAAGCATCTCTGATTTTCACTTTCAATCCTCTTATATATTGCTTTTCCCCTTTCCCTGCCCAGCCAAGCTAATAACCTTAGCTTGAAGTCCCAAAGCTGGACAGTCAGCAGGCTTGGGAGAGGCTATGGGCTGTGCACCCCAAAGGTCATCAGAGCTCAAACAGGGGGCAATGAATTGGAATGGAAAATACATTCCAAAGTGCTGAGAAGGAAGGAGTAATTTAGGCTGAATTACGGGGACAGCTTCATCTGGTGGCTGAGTGCTACCAAAAAAATGCTCACAGCATATAGTTCTACTGGGAGGAAATTCATGTTGTTGTTTGTGTCCCTTCTGTCCCTCACTGTATGCTTAGGCTAGTGAATAAGTGTATGTTTGTGGCATTATTGTTCATGAAAGCCATAAGTGAATGTTTGGTGATTTGCTAAAAGCAGGTTTCAATGTGAATAAAATTAAAGTTAGGGTGACAATGGGACTTTGAATCTCACTCTGCCTGTCTCACTTTGGGTAGGTGCCTGGCAATGTGTAATGCAAAACGCACCAGTGACAGATGAGCACTAAATGATCAAATCGATTTGACCAACCTCTAAAAGCTGAAATCTGCAAATCTAATTTCCTGTAGAGGTTTTCACTATTGTTTACAGCTGCACTGTAAAGTATATGTGGATGCACAACAAGAGACTCATCTGGCCTTAAATGCAGTTGATTGTTGGGCTCAGGCGAGTAATAAAACTGTCAGCCAAACTCTGCCCTTGAACACCAAGTTATCTATACTTATGACAGGAGCTTGTCAGTGATTTCCAGTAAAATCTCCTGGAGGCCTAATAATTGTAAAAATGCTGAAAGAGAATTTTCAACCTCACTGAGAGCCAGAAATGAGTAGTGTATATATATATATATATAGCAGTGGTAGTAGTACCTGTGCTGTTTTCACGTGTTCCTCAACAGATCCTCAGAATCTCTTCATACTATTCACTCAGCCCCTGAAAATAAGATTTTAAACTGGATCAAAGAGCTTATGAAGGAAGCAAATGCCTTCAGAAGAGGCTGAGCCCCGGAAGTGTCAGCTGTGATTCATTAGTGTCGCAGGGACACATAATCGAGCTGACGAGGACAGAGAAAGTTTCCATAACAGCAACAGTACTAAAATGAGACTGGAAGAGTTGTCATCATTGTTTGAAACAGACACAACCCCTAAGCAGATCGCTATTATTTTCGAGACTCGTTGCAGTGCTCGAGGCATTGTGGGACTCACAAAGCCCCTCAGCCATCTCTCTCCCTTCAATTTTTCCAGCACTGTGGAATTTAAATAGCTGCTTCTTCTCAGACAATGGATTTGTCTTTCTTCCACCAATACTGTATTTATTATAAGTGACATGTCTGCTTAAACAGGAGGGTCTTCATTCTGAAAGGGCAGCAGGCAAGTCTTCTTTACCAGACAAAGCAGAATTCCTTTTCAAGAATTAAAGTGAATAGGTTTCAGATATGTGCAGAACAGCCAGAGTTGCATTACTGCATTCAGAGGGGGTTCAGCAACTTCAGGGACAAAGGGATTTACATTTAATTGCTGTTCATCTATCTATCTATCTATCTATCTATCTATCTATCTATCTATCTATCTTATAAAGGATTTTCTAACCACAGCAGGATGGCCACAGCCTTTAGGACTAGCACAGTGTAGTGGCAGGCTCATACAGACCATACTTCTCAATCTGGAAGTGTTAATTTTACTTCAGATACACTGGTGAGTTGGCTTGGAACTACTCAAAGCTTTTTTAAAGTGCTAATTGCATATATTCTCTTGATGTTGTTTCCAGCGAGGAAACAGTTGGAAACCTTTTGTTGAGTTGGCCGTTGCGTTGAAGCGAGTTAAAGCCAGGACAGTGTTTCAGTATCTCTGTGTTGGCTAACGCAGAGGGATGGAGAAGTGGCAGCCTGTGGTTCACGCCCCGTGAGCTGTAGCTCCCCCAGGTTTCTGTCTGAGACAAGCCTCAGCAAATTCAGGCTTGCAGGATTTCTTTGTATGGTTTGCAGTTCCAACCTGCTGAGTCCTGTTTGGGTGTTTGGGCCCATGTGAACTAGGAAGTGTCCAACTGGTGTCAAAAGGAAACGAAAGTAATTCATTTGGAATCTGATCCAGAGCCTACTGAAGGCAGTGCTAGAGCCTCATGACTCCAAACAGCCTTTTGGTCAGATGTGTCTTCTGCAATGCAACCAGTGACGTTCATCTCCTCTGTGTGCCTGTCTGAAGCATTTCCCTCACCAAAGATGAGCGGGAAAGGTCTTCCCAGGGCAGTCTCCTGACTTGTGAAGGACCACAGTAGAGTTTCCCTGTTCTGTGGCTCTTGTGGTGACCAGCATCCTTGAGGAACATGAGAAACAGCCTGTTAAAACGTGCTGAGGGCACCTGAGCTCAGTGCCAGCTGGAAGAGCAAGTTGAGAACAAGACCCTAAATTTTCTAGGACTGGCAGCAAAATGCTGCCTAGACACAGGGCAAAGGTAACAGGAACAGACACTTCCAGTGACAAGTGTGAAGGTGTTGACTCCAGCTCTTGGCTGTGAACTGGAGTGACTGCGGTGTGACAATGTGGAGGTGTTTGGAGAGGAGCTTGGTGCTGTGCTCCGCGGCGGCTGGTGTAAGTCTGGGCAGTTGTGACCGATCCCTCATTTCTTTAGTCTTTTCCTTGTAAGCATGTTTGCTGTGCCTGCTGTGCCCTGGGGGAGGCTGGCTGTGTCCCCTCCCAGCAGCACAGCCCCGCTCGGCTCTGCAGGCCTGTGGTTAAGTGCTGCAATCTGGTCCTGGATGAAATACTCTGCACTTTGGGTTTGCGGTGCAGCAACTTGAGCAATCCCAGCTATGTGCACCCTGTCATACGGCACTGCAAAGCAGGAACACGCTTTCCTACAGTTATTAGTTTTCTCCTGCAACATACAAAACATGCTAGATCTGCCACTAGAGTTCAGTGTTCTCAGGCTTGCTGATGCTGGCAGGCAATTCTCGAGGGACAAATTCTTGAGGGAAAAGCTTTTTGTCTCTAGCAGTACTTCAAAGACATTGTTGATGTGTGTAATGTGCTGCCAGGATACATGGGGACACCTGTTATAGATAGGAATTGGAGGAGTCTTCCCCAGAAATGGGATTTTTCTCTGCTGCCTTCTCTAGTTTGTCTATAAACAAAACTCTTGGCTTTGTACCTGTGTGTCTGCTCTAGAGAGACTGATCATACTGTGCTGGAGAAGAGATTCGAGTGAAACTGTGGGTTGGTTTGCACCTTGCTATTTAAAATCAGAGGTCAGTCCAACCAAATATGATCAGAAGAGAGGAATGAATATTTCTGTACAATATTTGTCAGTTGATTATGAAGCGTTAATGTTTGTTGCCTTGCTTCTCTCTGATCTGCAAAGGAGAAAGTTAGGAAATATCTTTGGTCTCATCTTTCCTGTTATGATAAATAACTGATCTGTGGTCAGAGCTGTAAAGTTCATAACCTACACAGAAAAAACTTAGGAACAAACCACTGCTGCTGCAACATTATGTAAAGTGGAAAACCTTTTTTCCTGGGGAGGGGTGCTGCTTAAAGATGATTTCACAAAAGAGGAAGTCCTCGCTGTTTATCCTGCTTGATCCAAATGTGCAACATTTCCTGTGGCCAGATCTGCAGTAAAATCAAAGGGGGGAGCCATTTTCTGTGGTCTATTGCTTCCTATGGCATACCCTGAGGAGAGAGGAAGAAAAGTACCATTTGTTACACAGCTACCCTAACCTTCCTTTCCTGGTTAATCAATTTTGAAAATGATGCATTGGTAATAACCCTGCAGTGTCCAACTGATAATCTGCTTTTCACATCTGTCTAGAAGAACCACTGTCTATTTCAAGGTGACAGAGAGCAGTTTTACATATTTTGCAAGACAGAATTTATCCTTAAGACTTCACAAACACAGAGTAGACAGCTGATAAAATCTCTGCTTGCAGGAGGTTATCAAGTGTTTGATTGTGCAAAATAGCTAAATCTTGGGCTTTAGAAGATCAACGTGACAATTTAGAGCAATCTAGAAGTTAAGACCCTTGTTAATAATCAACGTGTATGACCAAATCTTGCAATTCTGGCATGAGCATAATCACTTCTAACCTGGGAATTTCGCGTGCTCAGGTCCTGTGTTATCTTCATTTCTGTGTATTTCAATAGCCCTGGAAGGAATCTAGAGACCCTGTGGCAGGCAGTTTGTACAGACAGACTTCAGGCCTTCCATGGCATGTAGACAGACACGATGCCAGCAAGAACTGGCAGAGGTTGTGTCATCTGGGGCTGAAGGTCAGTGCCTTGACTAACACCGAGAACATTCTCAGGCCTGGGAGTGCACACACTCCTCACCCACACTGCTGGAGGGACTTCGTGTGGCAGCAAACAAATATTTGCCAGTTATTACAGAAAGTCTGCGGCAGATGGAGAAGGCTTTACAGTCCTTAGGGAGTGCATACAATGCTACCCCCACAAAATTATACTAAGAGAAAATGATTTAGGTTACAAGATCAAACATAGAGCAGATAGAAAATCCATAATTAGGATTACCTGCACAACTCTGGTTTAAGTCCCCAGTCTGTCTGAACAGAATGACAGTCTTTAATTTCACCCTGTGCATTTTTCCTGTGATGGTCCTACCAGGGCTGAGCAGTATTTGGCAAGTCTGGAAAATGCAGAGAGCTCTCGAGATGGGCTCACTGAAACACCTCTGCAGGGTTTCCCAAGGAGACAAGCAGTGCAGCAGAGAGCTGACTTTCTTCTCTGTTTAGCACTGAGGTTATAGCCTGGTGAGGAGGGGGTTCTTGGGAAGGTCTCTGTGAGTGCACCCACGGCCTCGCACAGGGAATGCAGTTCTTCCCATTTTCTGAGCACTGAGGTAGCTATTCCTCCTGGATGCTGCAGTCTGGTGACTGGCACCCCATAAATACAGAAATGATGGATGAAATCAGTTGCCAGCTGGAGCCCTGGGTGGGTAATGCAGGAGACAGGCAGGATTCCTGGATTCCACTGGTGTCTGACTCAGTGTGTGATCTTCAACAGCAAACGCAAGTCAAATCGGGGCATGCTCCGATCTGTCGTGGAAGGCAGTTATGGGATTCACCAGTGTTTGTCAAAGCTGGTTCAGTCAACACCTCAAAACACAGGCACAGGTAACTCGGGTGTTGGGTGCCCTTGTGCCAGGGACAGGCTGGCAGAATCCCTGAGGATGCTGCAGGGCAAGCAATGCTGTCATGAGTCTGCTGGGAACAGTTGTTCCTTCTCACACACAGGGCTCAGGAGAGTGTTTTCTGCCCTCCCATTCACTTCACTGGCCACTGCGTCTGTAGCTGCCTGTAGTCATTCCCTGAACCCACCTACTGTCTCAGCTGCATCCTTCAAGGTTTCCGTGTGCTGTGTCTGCATCCTGCAGCTTCTCACACAGCAGAGGACAGACCCAGACAATCCAAGGAGAGAAACACATGCACCAGCTACTTGGAGCTGGTTCCAATTCTTTTGGGGCAGGTCAGATTTACTTTCCAAGCTCTGAACAGCTCACAGGACTCAGCCACATTTCCAGCATTTCCCGGGGCATCAGACTGGCTGCCGCTGTGCAGAACAATGGGGCAATCACTGCAGGCACACTGGGGCTGTCCAATTCTCCTGGAAGTGTCTGCTCCGTGCAGCCAGTCTGTGCTGTGAGAGCAGCAGCCACCAGAGTCCAGCACAGGGAGCTGCCTCCGAGCTCCATCGATGGTCCTGCAGCAGCAGGGGAAGGTAGCACTACTGCTTTCTTCCTTGGAGCCCCAACATGTGAGAAAAAAGTTTTTCCCTGTTCTGGTGGTGAGACACTGTCCCAGGGTGCCCAGGGAGGCTGTGGCTGCCCCAACCCTGGCAGTGTTCACAGCCAGGTTGGATGAGCCTTGAGCAACCTGCTCTGCTGGGAGGTGTCCCTGCCCAGGGCAGGGGCTGGATGATCTGTAAGGTCCATCCCAACCCCTAAATTCTGTGACTCTATGAGCAATTCCAAGGAGGAAAAATAGAAGAAAATGCTCTTTGTTCGATCCTGGTACTGAAAGGCAGAGTTTAGTGGTGAAATGAGTGCAGAGCATCCCAGAGTTGGCTTGTGTGCATCATTGGCTCCTGAAATCCAGACACCAACTTCCTACCCAGATGTCAGTATTCTCATCCTGAAAATCCCAAGTGCTGTAAGCAAGCATTCCGAATCTGAGACCACCTAAAAGTGGTTGTGTTTTGCAAGTTATCAAAGAAAAAAGCTTTCACATTTCATTTAGATGCTGACCCTTCATATTTTAAAATATTTCTTCTATAGCTTCTTTTTCTTTCCCTCAGTAAAATGTTTTCAAATGAAACATTTAATTCAAAAATGCTAGCATAAAATATTAAGACATTGAAATATGTTAGAAGTCATGAAAAATCATGTAAAGTGTCCTCATAATCAAAACTAGTCCAGAACTTAGTGTGGTATCCATGTGAACCACAGCAAGGCTGAGCTGTCTCTGTGTGCTGTTCCCTGCCTTCCTCCCACACTGGTTTTGTCAAAAAGTTGTTCACCAGGATGATTTTCTTACCTATTTTACAGTAGTTAACTCATCAGTTGGAAGTTAGTCAGAGATTAGGAAACATTACAAAGTTATCACAAAACTGGCATGTTAGGATGAAATCAGTTAATCTTTAGCCTCACAGGATAGAAAGAGGAAATGTAATTGCAAATCTGAACAGTGTTTTAGAGTCATTTTCACTTAGCCCTTCAGATAATTCTATAATTAGCATGGGGCATGGAACGGAGGGAAAAATACCCGAGGAGAGGAACTCGGTGAGTGTTTTCATCCTCAGGTGGGATTTAGCTGCCACGCAGAGCAATCTGCTGGAACAACTCCTGAGTGCCCAGGGACAGCTTCCAGTCCCAGGGCAGCAGCACCTGGGCCTTGGGGCACGTGGCTGCACAGCCTGAAGCAGCACACAGCTCACCTAGGAGCAGCCTGAGCCACCACATGGCACGAGACTATCCCCAGCCAGGAGCCTGATCCTCAGGGGACCTGGCAGCACCACTTCTGGCTCAGGCACATCCCTGAGTTCAGCCCCACTCGCTTTATCACACGTCTTGATGTTTATATAGTGCCTGTCATCACTCACCTAAATGGATAGAGATTAATTCCTGCTCTGTATTTTGTCTTGAAATATAAACAGTGTTTTTAGCTACTAATTCCTGAAGTGTGACACTTGGTAAAAGATCTACCTAACCCTTAGCAATAGTTACTGGTACTTAGCTCAGAGCGGGTTTGCTCCGGCGTTATACAATGCACGGTGTTTCAGCTCTGCTGAGGAAACTCAATTAAGTTCTCAAGTGTTCAAACTCCAGGTTCCAATGATGAATTGTGTACATAAAAGGTGACAAAAGAAAAGACGGGTTAATGATTCCTTGGCAAGGTATGAAAACCACTTGGATTTCTTCTGTCAGTTTTGCAGAAATTGCCTGCCTATGGTTTTAGAGTGGAAAACTCTTCGGTTAAACCATTTTCTCTACAGAAAATGCATTTTTAGCAAGGGGAAAAAAGATAAAATCTATAAATGGAAAGAAAATATTTTGTCTGAAGGATGCTAAAAACAATTTTAAGTAGTACTACTTGTCACATGAACTTGAGCTAAAGGATATGCTAGTGGATGTGAGTTGACTGAGCAGCTCAGGGAAGGGAACAGTTTAGTAGCACCTCCACGAGCAATAGATGGGACACCAAGTTGTATCACAGTGGTGCAGAAGCTCATTTTTCCAGAGTCAGATGCCTTCATAAAGGCTTCTGCTCCCTAAGCTGTGAAGGATGTGTAGAACTGCCCAGTTCAGACCCCAGATCATCACCCCAAAGTCACAGGTCTGGGATTCAGAGCTGCAGCTGTGATCAGGCAGCCAGAGAGCCAGAACCACCCTTTGGGGCTGTGTCTGCAATGCCTTTGTTTTCCATCTCCTTCAGGGGATGGAAAAATGTTGGTGGGAAAACTCTTCAAGTCTAGTTTCCAGCTGTGTCTTCTAATCCTGCTCACAACTGAGGTGAATCTTCCCTTCCCTTTTTTGTTATTAGAATCCTGTTCCAGCTCTCCTTCTCTCATGACCAGAAGTTTCCTTCAAGTTCTAGCCCAAATATATTCATGGATATTTTATACCTGGTTTTCTTTAGCTTTCTTTTAGTTTCAACAGCACTTGTAGCATCTCTGTCTTTGAGTACCTACAGGAAGCAATAGCTTTAATTTAGCTAGGGGCAAAAATTTTCCCAACTGTGCTGGGAACAGTGAATGTAATTCAAAATCAGGACATTTTCTCCTCCTTCCCACCAACCCTCAGCCATTTTGCCCAGTGCCACCAGCTCTGTGAGCTACACCATCTGCTGCTCCCTGGCAGTAGTGAGGCTCAGGTTGGCTGAGGAGGTGATGTTGCCTGCTGTGAACCAGTCCAGTGTAAGGAGGGCACACTCAAGTGCCAATAAGTGCCAGCTCCATACCCTGGTAAAGACACGAGCTGTGGCCACGGCTGGCTCTGCAGAATTGATGCCCCCAAGTGTTCTGGGCACATCTGAGCTCTGTATTTATGTTTTCAGTTCGTGGATCCATCGATGTGTTCAGGGGGACAAACTCTGTAAACAGACAAGTGGCTGCAGTGCCTGTATCAGATCTCTGTTCTCTGTGTGACTGTGCGGCCAAAATAAGAGTTTGTCACCATCAGCCGTTTCTGGCAGTATCATTGCTTAATCTACATTGCTGGGTAAACAGGATTTTTGATTACCAGATTGTTATTCTCCCAAAGGTTAGAATTCAAGACCAGAAATAGTTATCCAGCATTTGATATTATGCCAGAGCAGTTGAATTTTCACCAAAGAAATAAATCCAGCTAGCACTAAGCAGGGATTCTTTGTAAACTCAGCCAGATAACTCAAAACCTTTACCAGTCCCAGAGTGCTGATAATTTATGAGTTGAAACCTCATGCTATCACCACAGGACCCAGGGAAGGAGTTCAAGGGGTACAACATATTTCTTGTTAGGAGCAGTATGAAATGACTCTGCTAATGACGTTTTAATGTTTGTTACCCATCCGGATAATTCCATGGAATCTTTGCTTGAACTTGTTGACAAAGTTGCTTCAATATCTTCCTGTAGTACTGATTGGACAAAGTTGGAGCTTATGTTAGTGAATGGTCTTTGTTCACTGCTAGTGATTAACCATTTAATTCTCAACTGGAAGCCTCAGTGTTTCACACCCGCGAGGTAAACGCTCAGTGCAACTGCAAAATTCAATGGTTAGAATCGCCAGAAATACCAGGGAAGTGTCAGCAGATCAATCTCCTTTAAATTTATCTTTGTAGGGGAGACTGGCAACTAATAAAATTATGATTGTTCAAAAAAACCAATTGTGTATTGAACACACTGCCAGTTGCTATGAATCCTGGAACCTTCCAAGAGATGGCTCCATCATTAGCAATGTTTTTGTGGAAAAATGCAAACCACAACACTGGCATTGGGAAAATCCTGGAAATTGATAAAAGCAAGCTTTTGTTTGGAGGCAGAGTATCATTTTGGTTCTTACCTTCTGAAACTGAAAGGGGCCCTGTGTGGTTTTACCCAGAGGAAGCTCAAGCCCAGCCTTGTTTATTAAAAATCCGAACTACACTGTTATCTCCCCTGAAGAATCAGGTTCCACACTGGCATGATTCAGCCCAGCTGGAGCTGCAGGACTTGCTGCTGGCCCTGCTGGGCACAGCTCTACTCCCAAGGGCACAGGCAGGAGGGAACCTGTCCCTGTGGGTGTCAGGCCCTGAGAACCTAAGGTGTGAGTGTGTCCTGGGCACAGGGTGGTCTCGGCTGCCGCGGCAGCTCTGGGGGCAGAGAGGACTCTCCGAGGTGTCCCAGGGGCTCAAAGGGAGGGACTGAGCAAGGGGCAGAGACCAGTGCTGGCTCTCACCTCCCTCCCTGCCCTGCTGCTCCTCTCCTGCCCGTGGCAGTGGCAGAAACGCTTTCTGGAAAGGTATTTTAGGGGACATTCAGTAACAGTAATCAGAGACAAATCGACTGCACCCCAAGACCATGTGAACTGCATCCCCAGTCCCCAAAAGTGACTGTGCTGTGACTGCCTTGGAAGCTGATGAGCTATGAGGAGTCTCTGCACTTTCCCATTGCATCACATACGTACCAAACTCTCAGGTGAAAATTGTCTTTTACTTCCACATGTACAAGAAGATACATAGTCTAACAAGCCTGTTAGAACCGTGAAAAAAAATCTAAAATAGCAGGATAGTTATTCTATAAATTTCTGGCATCTCTGGGGTGAGCTCATGCTTCTGTGTGCTGGAAGGGCCTACATCACTCGCTTCTGGTTCTGCCTCTCAGGGTCACCTGTTTTTCTCAAAACTGGTTCCAGATCAGAGAAAAATCCTGGCTCCATTGAAGTGAATGGGAATTTTGCTACACACAGAATCTTATCCCCAGATTTTCAAACATGAGGAGATGAAAATTTGGCTCTTGCCTCTCCCTTGGGATTCTTGAATTAGTGGTTCAACTTCCAAAAGCTCTGACGCCCACTGATTTCAATAGGAGCTGCTGGAGCTCTGTGAAAAAAGGTTGCTCGTTTCCAACACTAAATATGGATGGTGGAATCTTAGAATTAGGCTCCTATTTTTGACAGTCTTGGCTCAGACCTTTATTAATACCACACTACCATGTGTCCTGCATCTATTAGAAAACATAACAGCATTCAGATCCACATCTGCTGGATTCTCCAAACGTGGGAAACAAAAATGGTCTTTGGATCAGATCGAGATGAAAAGCTGTCTCTGAAATAATTACAGACAGTTATAGATAGTCTTTAACTGTCTTTTACCTAACTGACCACCAGTTTGCCATGAGTTAGAATATTCACAAGTGTCACACAGTACAAGTGCTGTGTGTATATACTGTTCCCAGAGAGCTCTGCTAATTGGAGTAATTTCAGCAATTTCCAGTTTTAGAGGAAGTAACTGATCCAAGTTGTTACCTAAAGTAATTCTTACTGACAGTATTATAGGCTTGAAACACTTTCTGCTATGCCAATACCACTGGCTGTTCAGTTAAATGTGTTTGTCACTTCTGTGTTTATGTAGCTAACTCTGGTAGTTTTCAGAAGTGCATTACTTAGGGCAGCCTCTGCCTCCATCAAAAAAAAAGGGGGAAAAAAAAAAAAAAGAAAGAGGGTTTGATATGTTGTTATAGTCAGCATTAAGTCAGATCTCTCCTGATATAATTTCACCAGTTATCCAGCCAAACAGGGCTGGCTCTGCTCTGAATTTGAATGGGAAAGCTCTGGGTGTAGTGTGAACACTGTAGTGGTGTCACCAGTTCTGTAGGTGGCTGGAGTCAACAGCCCCACATTGCTTTAGCATTGCCTTGGGCTGCCAAGGGCACTGACTGTGCCTTTGTAAAACTTCTACGGGACATTTTGCAGAAGAATCAGACCAGATGTTTTAGCTGGATTTCCATTTGGCTATCCTCTGCTTATCTCTCTAGAAACAGCAAGAGTAAGGGTTGCAAAACATTTTCCATCACAGTCCTTGCTAAAAGCAGGCTTCTAATTTCCTCAGCTGTGTCATTCTGTTTGCTGAAACTTCTTGAGTTCAGCTTCTGTGGCGCAGGGGGTACAGCACTCTCTGGGCCATGGTTGAGCAAGATGTCTTTAGCCACTTCTGCGTGGGGGAGAGGAACTTTTTACACGTCCCCCAGCATAAACTGAACCGTGAATTTGAATTGTTGCGAACAGAGCTCTGGTAAACATCTTCCTCCCTGCAAAATGGCTGAAGTGTGAAGTTTGAAACCTGGCACAAACAAGACAATTGTGGATAAATGATGATTAGAGACAGATCTTTATACCTCTCATTTTACATTTGCATGGGCAGCAACCCTGCAGACATCACACGACCTGTTGGTAGTGCAATGTGTTGCTGAATGCACCAGGACTATTAAGACCTGGCCCTGGCCAAAGGAGGCAGAACCTGCCTTCAGTTTCTGCTGCCTTCAAAGCATGTCCTCTTAACAGTGGTACTGCAGCACAGAGTAGTACCAGGACTCTGTCTCCTCTGTCCCTAGGAAGCAAGACACAGGGGTAGTGAGAAGGAAACCACACAAAAGCTTTGTTGCATTGCTACATCAGCTTTCTGCATTTTATTACTGCAGGCAGGGTCTGGCTCCTCATCTGCTTTTTGTCAAGGCTGAACCCTGTGGTACCCTCGTATGTTTGGGCTGTTTAAGGCTACCATAATAAAAACAATAATAAATAACAAACAAGCAACTGGAGACTCAGGCTGTAGGATGGATCCCTTCCAGATCCCCATGGAGTGAGTGGCGGAGTCCCAGTGGGCCAGCAGAGCCCTGGCTGCTGGTCCAGAAGGCCAGAGGTGTCTGCAGGACTCCTCCTTGGCTCACCCAAGCACATCCCACTGCTCTGTCATCGTGCTCAGCAGTGGTGGCCCCAAGCAGGATCAGGGCCCTGCTCAGAGCCAGCTCTCCCAGACTGTGTGCCCTCACTTTCTAGCCATAGCTTTGGCCCACACATTTAAAGAGATGTTATCTCCTTCAGATTTCTTTTGTAAGACTTCAGCCTCTTTCATCCTCTACCTTGTCCCTGACTCGCAGAGAACTCCGAGTGCTGCTGAGGGAATCCCTTTGTATATGCCTCAGTGGCTCCTCAATATTTCCAGCATTTTGCTGTTGTGGTATGATGCAGAGGAAGCACTTACAGGGCCCAGAGTTTCCCTGCTGGTTTGTAGTGAATTGCGTTTCAGAGTGGTGCGGTACTGTTTGAAGATGACTGTGATAAGTCTTTGCACTGAGCTGTTGGATTTGTCTGTCTCTTGGAAATGGAGATCACTTCAGATCAAAGGCTGTTTTCACCAGGACTGTAGCTGGGAGTACCCAGTCCTGCTCCAGTCCTGCCCTGGTGCTGTGTTAGCCTGCCAGGCTGTGCCAGCCAGAGCCACAAGTGACCCAAACAAAGAGAGACCTTAAGGCTACTTGGCAGACTTTTCCCTTGCTGCTCAGCAGTGGTCAGCAGTGTCTGGTCTCCAGAATTTGGAAGATACTTGACAGGTTGAAAAACCAAAAACCAGAGGCCACACCTTAAATGCCAGTTTAGAAACATGTATCTGGTTACCCCTGTCTGGGAAGCTAATTCACAGAGAGCTGAAAGTATCTGGCAAAGAAACCCATTTCGCCTGGGGCTTGATTTGGGGAGGGAAAAAAAAAGTAACATTTCCAGTTTTTTTAATCGGTGCTTGGCAGCCAAGGAGCAGTGCCTGACAGGATTACTGTGATTACAGACTGCAGCATGCACTGCAGATGAAGACTCTGAGCACCTATCAGTGGCTGATATGGGGCTGGTGAGGACAAGCACTGTGCTGAGGCTGGGAAGAAGTGAGTGTTGTGCTTGTCTCCCAGCTTTTTCAGCTGTGAAGCACAGACATGTTCACAGTGCATCAGTATGTACTACAGTAACGTGGCATTGTCTTTTGGATCCTGTTACCAAATCGCTCATGGGTAATAGCAAGGGTGAATAAAGAAGGTGAGGGATTTTTAGTCCATCCAGATGAAAATAGACACGGCCTGTGTGAAAGATGGGTTTTCAGTTTCTTCCTGCTCTAGCAAGACTGATTCCTTTTCTCAGCTTTTTCCATTTTGTGGGTATGTTACTACTGTTTCTGCTGATAGAGTATTAGTGTATTTGAAGGTAAGTCTGTTAGGATTCAATTGCTCATGAACAGTTTCATACACACTTCTGAAACTGGTTTTATAGTACTGGGTATAGATTCTCTTATTTTAGGATTCCCCAGGAGCCCAAAGCAGGACCTTAGCACTCAATCACTGGCTTTCCAAAGGAGCCTGCTGTTGACACAGCCCAGGATGGTTTGTATGTTCTGCCTATAAAGAAATCTGGAGGCTGGGCAGGCGTTCTCACAGGGCCTTGAACCCATTCCCTGTTGGAAAGAAACTGGGCAACCAGGCCCCGTTGGTGCCCTGAACACTTCCCTGACTGTGCCCCCAGTGAACAGCACATACCAACGA
The DNA here is from genome assembly GCF_000695815.1 of Acanthisitta chloris. NCBI lineage: Eukaryota > Metazoa > Chordata > Aves > Passeriformes > Acanthisittidae > Acanthisitta > Acanthisitta chloris. The sequence continues at coordinate 96,351 of NW_008671108.1, forward strand.
AGGGCCCGTTCTCCTGCTGCCCACAGCAGCATCTCCCAGCGACTCCCAGGGAGAACTTGTGCAGGGGAATATGCAAGTGAGTAAGATGAGTCTGACATGTAAAACCAGAGAAGGTTATGAAACAGAGCTTAGGGCCTCTGGAAGGTTTCCTCACCGAGGAACGCGAGGGCAGCTCGATGCAGCAGGGTAATGGTAACAGTCGATTGGCCGTAAGCCACAGCTCGGTGCTGTTGCAATGTGCATCTTCTGCTGTTGAGACATTCCATGATAGGAAGCTCTGACATAGCCACCAAGTAACAGCAGCAGGCCCGTATCAGGTCCTTCCTATTTTTGAATGTGGAGTAAGAATGGCTGGGAACAGGGCTGGAAAGAGTTGCCATAAAATGCAGAATGGGGGCCCAGGGTGAGAGGGACCACAGCTCAGCAGAAGAGATCTCCCTTGCTGAAAAGAGTGTTGTGGGAATATGAGCAAGATTCACTTCAGAGACACGGTGTCCACAAGGCACTTGCAGGCAAAACACACATTCGTGTGCCACATGCCCAATCCATCATTGTTTCAGAGCCATTTCACCATTGTTTCTGTTATAGCCCATTGAAATAGGCTTAGAACAGAATTATGCATGGCATATTCATTCTAGAAATGACCTGGGGAAAGAAGAGAAGTGACACATTACAGTGAGAGTATAAGGAGTCTAGGCGAGTTGGAGGGCAGTATGGATTCCTCCTGCACCTCCTCAGCCCAGCACAGTGTCAAATCTCTTCTTTTTTCTGAGAGGATAACTGCTGAAGTTAGTATCCCACTGAGGTAGGCAACATTTCAGCTTTTGAGCAGCCCATTCTGCTCGCACGCATCGCACTCAGGAATATGATGTCCTACTCTTTGTGGGCTGTAGCACACTGTGTGGATGGTTGCACCCAGCCTTTGATAAAATGTCAAAACATTTCAAAAAACACAGTTAATTCCTAGCTTGCCACATTTTTATTACATTTCATGCAAGAGACAAACAAAATGCCATTAACCCATATCAGGAAAGATACGAGAGCTCAAATTTGCAGCTTAGACTTAGCCTGACTTCTATTCCCTGGAAATCCTGGGTCCGAAAGCTTTGTGGCTGGGATGGAGATTAGTGTCAGTAAAGTTGCTGTAAAGATGCAGAAATGAATTAATCTCATCTCTAGAAGTAAGGACTTGAGCATCTTTAGGAACAATGCCTCTGTGCCTCCTGCATCCTTGGTGCACACTGGGGATGGTTCTGGAGCGGCCGATTCACTTAGAGCATCACGACACTAACGCCATGCAGATCCTTTTGGAGGCATGTGATGTTTTCCAGAGCTGTTGAACTGCTGTAATTCCTCAGTGGAATCAGATTCTGAACCTAACGTTAATTTCCAGCACTATATAGATAGATCTTAACCCGGGGTTTAATTACTCTGAAATTAATCAGCGAGTGCTCTTTGTTTCCCTGCCCGTCCGCTGTGCTCCGGTGGCCGGACGGGAAGTGCTCTGCTTTGTTCTCAGCAATGCTCTGCATTCGGGTTTTATTGCCTGTGATAAAAGCAGCTCAGGCTCACTATTATCCAGGATTTGGGTGACAGTAGAGAATGCATCACAGCAAAGCTAAAGCCTAGCTGAGAGCAATTTGACTATTACAGGCACAATTACTGTCCATTACAAATTCCAGGAATGAGCACAACCAAAACTTTAATAGGTGACTATGTTGCAGCAGCATGAAAAGAAAAATGGCATCCCTCCCTCGGTGCAGAAGAACAAAGAGGGAAATAAAAGACTTTTGGTTGCACACTCTGTATTAAACCCAGGCAGTCCTGGAGGCATTTGGCTCTCTGACGGGAAGCAGCCCTGGCTCCTCTGGCTGCTGCAGTTTCCCTTGATTTAGAAGGCTCTTCCAGGCTCCTGTCCTGTGCAGTCAGGCCCCTGCCCAGAATGCAGTTAGCTCTAGTGAGTCTGCCTGGGATTGATCCCTGCTCTCCACAGTGTGCCAGGCTGGTTCGGACCCTTCACATCCTCTCTTGTCCCAGGGGCAGGACGGGTGTCGGTGTGAAGACTCAGCAGTTCTAGGCACAGAGTATACCTGAAGTAGAAAGGGATTTTTTCTGTTGCTGTTTAAAAAGCAGCAACCGAAGCTTAACTGAAGTTGTTTGCATTTACTTTCTTTCCACAGTTCAATTATTGCTGCTTTAAAGAAGGTATTTCTTTCACTAGAAGTGAAACTCAGACCAAGAGCACATTTCAGGAAAGCACTTCCTTATCCAGATAGCACTTAAGTAAATTCTTGGCTTTAGGCAACTGCCCAAATGCCATTGACTCTCCACCTGCTAAGGGAGTTGCTTAGGCAAGTGGATGAAACGAGTCAGACACAAGTATGAATCTTTGCCAGGAGCTGCAGGGACAGGACAAGAGGCAATGGGCACATACGGAAGGAGGGAAATTTAGGCTAGATCTCAGGCAGAAGTTTTCCCTGTGAGGGTGGTGAGCCCCTGTCCCAGGGTGCCCAGGGAGGCTGTGGCTGCCCCAACCCTGGCAGTGTTCACAGCCAGGTTGGATGAGCCTTGAGCAACCTGCTCTGGTGGGAGGTGTCCCTGCCCAGGGCAGGGGCTGGATGAGCTCTAAGCTCTATTCCAACCCCTAAAATTCCCTGATTCTATGATGCTGAAAATAAAAATCATTCAATTTACATTGCCTACAACCAAAGAACAGCACAAATACTGAGGAAGAGATCAAGTGCTGAAACATAAAGTTAACTTTTTTCCTTTTCCCCGGCAAAACTATTTTAATTTAAACAATCTCAAAGTAACGATTAGTATGAAAAGCACAGACACAATACTGTTCCTGTTCCCCTATGAATATATCCTCATATCACACGTGTGTGCATGAAGAGCACTGGGAGTGAAGACTCTCGGAGACCTCAGTGGAGGCTCTGGAAGTCTCTAATACCTTACTTGACAAGGGTTCTTATTGTACTTGCAACTTTAGTAATTAATCCGGCTATTGCAAGAAAAGGAAACTGTCTATGCAGGTTCTGGAGAACATAATTTTCATGCCTACATTTTGTAACTTTTCAATTAATTTGTGTTTTAAGTAACAACATAATTTGTTGCACAGTTGTAATCATATATGACACTTCAGTTACCCAGACATTTGTGCTCGAACCACTGGGTGAGGTTACTCATTAGAGCAGGATCTCCGGGCATAGAAGGCTGGATTTCCTCCCCAGACGTCTGTCCTCCTGTCCTTGAGTTCCCTTTTGTGATTGTTCAGCAGTGTGTTGAGTTTATGGCATTATGACCATATGAAATACAGCAGCATTTCTGAAGGAATAATGGAGAAATTGTCTTCTGCGCCGTGTTTTCCAACAGGGGATCAGCAGCTCAAACATGCCTTTTGTTCCCGCGGGCATTGTGGCTGCGTGACCCTGGGCAGGGTTGAGTGTCAGCCTGGACGAGCTCAGGGAAGCAGTGCTGGGGCACGGCACGGGCACGGCACGGGCACGGCACCTCGTGCTTCACGCAAAGCCATGTCCATCCAGGGGCTGCCACAGACCTCTGCCCTTAGGAAGCAAGTCCCTGACCACCAAGTACAGCTCATAAACAACACAAGAGCTGATGGCTGAGACTCCTTAGCACTGCCACTGAGTTCAGCACGGTCCTGGCCACGTTACCTGTCCTTGTACAGCTCCACTGGTGGAAAAGGGCTAACTGCAGCCCGGAGTGTTGCACTGAGCTCAGCCAAACCACGGTGATGTGCTAACTTGGAGAACGTGGTGTAGAGTGC
>NW_008671108.1:100167-117541 GCF_000695815.1 Acanthisitta chloris
ACAAAGACATACGCGGTGAATTTTGATTTGGTTTTAATTTAAAGTGCACCTCTCCAGTGAATTTGCACAAATCCATTGCTGACACCCTGAGCGTTGTGAGCGTTTCCATCTGCAGATGTGAATGTCCAAGGCGTAATGCACTGGTGTTAGTTCTTATTTCACTTCATGGGAAAAGGAAACAGAACAAGGAGTTAAGTGCTTTTTTTTTCTTATTTATTCTGTGTCAATAATCCAGCCAGTTTAAATGTATATTTATTCTATGTTTGAAATAATGCAAACTATTCAGAATGCTATGAGAGCTATGAAAAACACAGGGCTTGGAAAACTGGCAGTTTTTGTGGTTTTGGGGTTTTGAGTAAAGTTTCACAACCAATCAGCCCAGAATAATGTCCGGTAAAGGCATTTCTGCTTGTTAGTCTATTTATTTATTTACTTTGGCATTGTGAGCCGAGGCAGGACACATTGGGAGGAAGGGCAGTGCAAACACTCCAGATCTGTCCAAGGGGCTGATCCTGTGAGGTGCTGGGGAGGTGCTGAGGATCAGCCCAGGAGACAGGGGTGCACATAGGAGCAGAATGCAGCACAGCCTGCTCCCCAGGGCAGCACGGGCACTCGGCCTTCCCGAGGAATCTGCACAGAAAGTGAAATTAATATTGGGTCCATCTGATGCTTTGCTTTGGCGACCACTGGTTTCTGTGTGTCTCCTCCTCTGCTGGTGGCCCTGATCTCATCTGCCTCCCTGGGGATCTGCCCTTTGCTTGGTGCTGTGTGTCCCCCAGCACCCAGCCTGCTCCTAACCGGGCACTGGGTGCAGTCTGTGGTTCCTTGTCCCCCCTCCCCAAAATGTGCTATTGTGTCGTGCAGTATTTTGCTCTGGGGCTTAGATCCCTGGCAATTAGGATGATTCGGGTTCAGGATGGGAGATCTCCCAGGGGGAATATGTTTGCTCAATGGTTTCCTCAGCTCATTCTTGGGATTTGCAGTGGCAATGGCTCCCCTTGCCCAGCTGTAACAGGGGAGCTGCCCACCGGGGGCTGGAGGATGGCTCCAAAAGGGCTTAGGTGTTCCTTGAGGAGCACAGGCAGTCCTGGGGCTCGGGATTAGTTGTTCCAGCAGCTGTCAGCCTGTCTCGCTCACGGGGGAGCCGAGGCCACAGTGCTGTCCTGCCAGTGGAGCCCAGCGAGAGCTGCTGGGCCCAGGCTGTGCTTTGGTGTGCTGGGGCAGGGAGCCTGGTGTGCAAGGTCCAAATCAGCTGTGCTTTCCTCTGCAGCTTGTGTTTGTCCTGGTGTGTGACAGACGGGGCCACCAGAGGCCTCTGGAGAGGAAGAAGCGGTTAGGAAAAGCGAAGGTTGTTTCTCCATCCTGCACATTTCCCCAGCCCTGCCCCACGGGTCGGGTCCCTGCAGCCCCAGGCCCAGGGAAGGGTTAGTGGGTTGTTGTGCCAGCCACCAGCCTTGTGGCACACCAGCACACCGAGGGGAGTGTGTGGGCACAGCCATGCCAAGGTGCCAAACCAGCAGCCGCTCTGGCTCTGGGGAGTCCCAGAGGAGAGGCTGCAGCAGTTTTCTGAGAGCACTGCTGTCCTGTGCTGTGATAGTGCCACGTCCTGGCACGGACCAGCACGTGTGCTGCCTGCCAGAGATGCAGAGGTCGTTCCACGGCCTGAGGTGGCTGTGGGACCCGCTGGGCATCCCTGCAGTGGCATCTCCCTCACCACAGCTGCAGAATTAGAGTCTGCTAGTGCAGCACTGGGCACGACACTCCTCCGTGTGAGCCAAGGGAGACAGGGCATAGCACAGACTGGATGTCCAGAGAGCAAAAGGAGCCCAGAATACCATCAGCAGAACCATCTGATAGCTGATGGCTCCCTGCAATATGGGAAGAGAGGCCAGAGGAGTGTTTTTGTTGGTTTGTTTTCCTTCTGTAACCTGAAAGGTCATTTCTAGTTCTCCCCATCCTCTCCTCTGTGCCCAAACAGATTGTTCATAGCTGCATGTTTCCATCATGCACATTCTGCACTACATTAGCTTAATGGCACTGTCACTATGAATCGCAAACTTTCTCAGCTCCCCCCTGTGCTGGTGAAACATGGCAACATAAGGAACATCTGTTCTCTTACCCTTTGCTGGAAATGGGAAACATCATACTGCATTTTTGTTATTAGCCTTATTTGGATGCCAGCGGTTTTGTTTCTAAACACATCAAGGCAGCTGAATAACCTTAATTGAGCACTACAGAAAAGCATGGTTTCATGCAAATACAGCTGCCAGCATAATTATTAGGACAATACTGAACTTCTATTCCTGAGATCGGTTCCAGTTCCTCGGTTTTTATATTGCTCCCTTGCTGCTGAATTTCATTATAAACATCTCCACACAAACCAATCTATAGTTAGGCAGTAAACAAGTTAAGTCCTTAATTTTTTACATTAAGAAGCCAAACAAACCTAATGATTACAATGTGCATCTGAGGCTTTGTTTACACACAAAATTAATTACCCAATTTTCACTAGGCATACCTACCACAGGTGAATCTCTGTCCTACATGACTTCAAACGATCCCCAAGACTTTCAGTGCAGTTTCATTAGAGACGACAGATTCCTGCAGCTCCTAGGGAAGATGACAGTGTGTGTAAGTGGAATCAATTAATAATTCCCAGATTTAATTATAATGGATTCATTGTTATTGCATGACCAACCACAGCATGCAATGGGCAATTAAGCAGAGCACATACATACAACTCTCTAGTCCACTCATTATATAGAATCACCTCATTATTAAGCTTGAGGGCAAGTCAGAGACCAAGAACTCAGCAAGGGTACAAAAAGTGACAGAATCTGTTCCAACAGTGTTGCTGGTGTCTTTCTGCACTGCCAGGCACACAGTCCTTCGTGATATGCACACTTTGAATGAGATCTTTGTGAAAATATTTCACTTTTATCTCATCTCCTTTACCAGCTTACTGGAGCATTCCAGCAAACTGTTAGCCAGGTGTGGCTTGCTCTGCTTTCGGTGGGCTTGCCTAGATTTGGAGAGCTCTTTGGTGAAATCTGAACATCAGCTTTTGGTGTGGATGATGCAGAAGCTTTTTCCCCCGCTGATGTAATTGGGTTTTATTTTCTGGTAGACCCACAGCAGAATTCCAGGCTGCTCTGGGTCGCCCATGAAGTATGTTTGGCCTAATTCCTAGGAGAGATGTGCTCATTGTCACAGAACAATTGCATCTAGTGTCACATTAGCAATGGTTTCTCTTTAAGAAAGGCAGACTGTAAAACCAGTAATCCTGACCAGGTCAGGATTGTGTTGTATCAGCAGAACTTTTGTGGGGAAGCTTGCACAGCACGTGCCTGCCCTGTCTGGCTCAGTCCATCGTCTTCACAACTAATAACATTTACTCCAAATTGAAAGAGGCACAGAGTTCAGCGAGCCAAGTTTAGGCTGGGGGTATCTTCACTGAAGTCAGTGAAGCTGATAAACTTGGCCAGATATTTGTTGTTGGAAGAAGGAATATAAGAAGAATCCTTCAAGTGTTTATTTTGATTTCTACAGTCACAGAACAAGGCAATTTGCAGCAAAGTGTTGCATGCAAGTGCTCTCAGAGCACAGGTCACAAAGAACGCCAGACTCGCGTTTTGGTTGAATTCATACTAGAAGTTTCCACCAGGTTTGTGCTCATTTCTGTCTCCCCCAGAACCTCCTCTCTGAGAAACAGACTCCCTGGGTACTGTAGCTGGCCTGTGGTTTGAAGCTGGAGGTCTGTACGGATGGTAGCCCGCGGGAGTGGGGCCATACACTTAGCTTTGTTCCGTGAAACTCAGATTCCCCTGAAGCTTTGCTCACTGGTATTGTTGCACAGAGTGCAGTGTAGTGCAGCTCTCAGCTAATCAATTAAACACATGCCTGGACCCCAGTGCTGTCCTGCCTGTGCCTCTAGCAATTAAAACAAAGGCCAAAGTGCCTGTGGATTTTTGGATGAGTTGATATTAACCAGTTGTGCATGCTAGAGCTGTGAAAATGGAGACCGAGTGCTGTGCTGACAAAGGAAGATTGGTGTGCAGTGTGTTCAGTGCTTTGCTTGACTGATTTTATTCTGTTTTAACAAATCTGCATCAGTCATTTTGCGGTGGTTTGTAGTTTGAGTACAGTGGGTGTTATGCCATATTAGTGATTTGTTATTAGCAAACAGTCCTGAGTGCAGGATTTGCAGAGCCTGAGTTGAACACTCACCTTCCACACAGTCCAGCATGGCATACTCTCCATCATCACCTCTGGAGCTCAGATGGAGAGAAGTCAGAACCAAGTCCTCTTGGGGCTAAAGCCTGTGGCTCTCTAGTTTAGGAATCACAGAAGGAAATTTCAATGCAAGCAAAGGGCCCCCAGTGTCTTGAGATGCCAAATTGTTGAAGAATCCCATTTCTTAAAATCTTTCCAAGGCACTTTGTGCCTTGTAGATGGGTCTGAGACCCTTCCTCTCCTCTGACCAAGCCAGTTCCTGGGAGTTTGCCTGGGCCGTGGCTCAGGTGCTCCGGGGCAGCGTTGGGTGAGCCTGCTGCTCCCTCGGTGTGCCAGGGCAGCAGCCTGGCACCACCTGCTTCCCCTCCTTTGCAGGGGTGCCAGGCTGAGCCCCTGAATGCCCCAGCACGGGGCACCACCAGTACATTGCTCCACTGCAGAGGGAACAGGAAGCAAGTGGTGACTCACAGTCCACATTCTCTGCTTTTGAGGCAGCAGAGCCAGGCACAGCCCCTCGCCCGGAGCGAGCTGCTCCGCACAGGCCGGTCCTCGGTGAAATTCATTCCATCTGGTGCTGTTCATTTCCTTTCAGTTTTTATCTAGTCTTTCTGGGCTTCCTGTTAGCACCTAACACCATTGGGGACAGCACGGGGCTGCTGCCCGCTGCGAGTTTGCTGTGCAGAAACCAGCAGGAGCCAGTGGTTACAGCACCGTGATTCGGTTAGCTCGAGTTTTGGTGTGTCCTCCCCTTGCCATGTCCTTGTTCTTCCAGGGGGTGCAGTGCCAAGGACGAAGAGCTGGGGCACTGAGGGACAGCAATGAAATCTGTGAACTGTACCCAGTGTCTCTGCTGGATGGGGCTAGGGGAAGCAAGGAGCAAAGACAAGAGAGCCATGTGTAAAATGTGGATTCTGCTTTTTTCTTCTCAGGTGTCCCTCCCTCTGATTACCTTTTATCCATACTGGTATCACCACTCACTTGAACATTTCCAGCTTTTCTCAAGCCTGTGAACTTTTGTTTTTATAGGGTGAGCTTGTTTGCCAGGCAGGTTTTCCTCAAACTCTCCTGGTGCCAGTAATTAAGGGATTACTGTAATTACCTCAGCGGTGCAGATATTGAGTATTAGTGCTTAGGCTGAATGTGCCCACTTTGATTTCTGTACAGTGACGCTAGGTAGGCTGTGCCTGAACTCTGCTCTAAATGAGCACAGTGTCATTAATGACAGCACTCTTACAATGGGCACTTTTGTGCTTAAGAAGCTTTTTATACCTTAATCCAACCTGATGCAAGCTGCAGATGCAAATGTATTACAGGTACAATTTACTTCATGGCATTAGCAAAACATAGAAAGAGATTCGGGCTGCACTGTGAAGTGATTAATGAGCTGTGGGTCAGATCCTTGTTGCTGGCCAAGCTCCTCCGGCTGCAAGTCAGGGCACAAAGCTTTCCCTTCCCTGTCCTGTGCCTGGCACTAGCCTTAGTGCTTTGCTCCTTCTGGACCTGAGAGTTCTTCTCATTTATATTGGTCTTCGCAAGGAGCTGGAAATATTGTAGACTCTGAGGGTCCCTTTTCCCCACACAGCTGCAGAAGGGATGGTGTGGCATGCTCTGACAGCCACGGCACCGTGGCCCAGGGGCAGGGGAGGCCACGGCCAAAACACACACATCTGCCATCCCAAGTGGACACAGCAGAGCAGCAAATTGCTCCTGTGAGTCCTGAGCACAGGACACCTCGGACAGAGCGCTGGGAACTGCTGGAAACTCTTGTGGCTGAGCATGTCCAGCACGTCTGCCTTCCCGGGCCTGTCCTCAGAGACTCTGTGCCTTCCACATCTGGCTCTGCTGTGTCTGGCCTGAAATGGCCTTTCTCCTAGTGCAGCTTTTCCATTGCACACAGGCTCCTGAGGCGATGATAACATTAGGTTTCCCTCCAAGCTGTGTGTGCAAAGCTGTGTCTTGTTCTGCATTTCATCTGCTATAATTAAACTGCTGATGAAACCATTCAGGGCCTGAATAGCCTTGCGCTGTGGTCAGTACAGAGTTCTGACACTCAGGAGAAAGAGGTCTGACCCTCAGGTTCCCTTGCAGCTGGTTATTTTTCACTCTGTGCTTGCCCTGCTCCCTTTCCAAACCAGCTCTACGAGCGTTTGTGCAGTGAGACAAACTGTCCCTCGTCTGCACCGTGGCAGAGCACATGCTCTGAGTGCCTGCTCCTCATCCACAGGTACCAGCCCAAAGCAGTAACAGTGCTGTGGAGAAATAATCCCTACCATTTCTACAGGCTCTGAGCTTTGTTTGTCTTTCTGCCATAGAGATTGTATGTTATGTATGCCATCCTCACTTGCTTCCTGTTCCTGGCCAGCTGTGGATTGATGATAGCATCTTCAAGTTGTTGGACTTCCTCTTCTTGCCTCTAATCTCTTTTGGTTTCCAAATGCCCCCCACGCTTACAGTTGCCAACCACAGCAGGCAGATAGCAGCAGCCGAGCGGACAGCGCCGGGCCCTGAAACAAACAGGGAGCTGTTCTGTAGGGTGTGTAAGAGGATTTAGGGCTAAGATTTAGGGAAACTCAGTGTAATTTCTGAAATGTTTGGCAGTTAATTTCTTTAATGTGCTAATTCTTGACATTTTCAGATTCTCATTGAGGCCAACTCGTCTTGGCTGTACTTCTAGAAACAGTGGTAGCCAATAACACATTTGTGCTACCTAGTGTATAAATTCAAACCCTAACAGCTTGGAGAGAATTTTATACTGCGTGAACTCACTTGACTTGCTTGCATCAGACTCCTTCCTCCCAGACCATGCATTCCTTGCTCTGTTACTACAGACTGCAGCTCAGGAGAGCAACACATCTTCTTTAGTTAACACCTGTGCTCAAAGCCAGGCTAAAGTCAGCCTAATGTAACATTCTGTTCTTCAGAAGCAAAGCCACAGGTGATTTTGCTTCCTCTTCCTTTCCTTCTTCATTAAAATCTGGTTTCACAGGGCACAAAGCCTGACTGAGCTGGAGAGCAGATGTTTTGAAGAAAGTCCTGGCTATAAGCCACTGTGTGTCTGTTTCTGCTTGGTTTGGGTTTAAGGTTGAGAGGGAAATGGAGCTTATTACATATAGGTGTTTCTTCCAAGACATAAGAAAAGTAAGAACAAGTCAGGGAATACAGAATCTCTTCAGTCAGGTGCTACACACCTCCCCAGCTGTGAGAGCAGCCAATGTACCACTTGCACAGCTGAAGCATCCACATGTGTCAAGATGGCAAAGATGAGAGGAATGCACAGTTTGCTGTGAGTATGCACTGCTCATTGCCAACTGCTTTTCGAGCTTATTTTGATGGTACAGTCATGCAATTCTGCTAATGCAATTACAATTCTGCATTGTTAGCATCAAAGCTTAAACCTGGGGTGGTGGTAGCAAGTTTTGCTTCTGAGGTTTCTTCAGCCATGACCTATTGGTGTGCCTTCTTGGTTTCCTCACTCCAGTCACAATCCCAGATTCCAGGGTGGTTTACTGAAGTGTTTTATTGTAATAGCTTGATTTAAGGATGTTGTTACCTACTCAGTGTTTCATTGTGAGGGAAGTTGTGTTTACCACTCAGGAATTGTGGCCACAACCAGGAGATCTCTATTCAGTTCATGATGTTTTACCTTAGGCCTCATCCCTGCAGGGTCTGAGGGCCTTGGGCTAAAGCCAGTTGGAGGCTGATCAGTATCATGGAGTGGCAGAGGACGGTAGAGGGCTTATCTTCTCTGATCTGTTATCTCCTGCTTTATCTTGCTTCATTTATAAAATGGGGACTGTGTTGTAAAAGTTCCTTTAGCAGCTTGTCTTTAGGGTTCTGAGAATAGCTTTGGTCCCAACCACCTTCTGTTGAAACCCTCATACCTTCTGGGCTCGATCCAAAATCCCATCAGAGCAAATCATGCCAAGCTCTCTCAGGCTTTGGGGAGAGGCCAAAATATCCCCAGATTGCCCCAGAACTATCTGACAGCTGTAGCTGGACCTCCTGCCCCAGTGTTTTCGCAGCACAGCAGGTTCCCAGGCTGAGGATATGAGTCTGGCCCTGTACAAGTCTCACCTCTCTCCTCTTTTTTGACTCAAAGGGATGCAGATTTTACTCCCTACATCAGCAGGTGTCTCTTGTCAGATGCTGTCTTCTGACAAAATAGCTCCTGCACACACTGCAGCTGGTTTTGCAGGGCAGCCCACCCAGCAGGGAAGACTGAGCCAGGCCAGTGTGTGTGGTGAGCCCACACCACTCAGCCGAAGCAAGGAGGGCACCCCAGTGCACCCACCTCCCCATCAGGCTGCTGAGTGGCCTTTACCACTGTGGCTTCTGTCCCCAGACCTCTTGTGGAGTCTGATGTGCAGACCTGATGCACAGACCAGCAGAGTGTGTGCATCAAGGCAATAACTCGGGAGGCAAGAGGGCAGAGCCTGAGCTGCTGGGCCTTCAGTGGTGGTGAGGAGATCAGTGTGGGATTGTTGGCATGAGTATCACAGCCACTCTCTCATCTGTTTAGCCTTTAGTGGACACTGTGCATGTTGCACAGTCATTCCATCTCCTGGCTTTACAGAATTCCCTGACTGCCCAGGATCACCACAGCTGCCTGCCAGGGGTGGCCAGCAGCTGCCTTTGAGTACAGCTGAGTTATGTTTTTCAAAGGATTACTTCCACCCCACACCCCTGGTCTCAGGACAGGGAGATGCCAACCAAAGGGGAAGAAGACAGTGGTCAGAGAGCTCAGTCTTGTCTCATTGGGCTGATACATACACTCCCTCTGCCCCTACCTGATCTCTGTGACCTGCTGATGCAGAAATCAAGTTGTCATTGGCAACAGCCCATGTTGGCCTGAAAGGCACAGATTAGCTTCTGAGAAAACCTGACGTAACTCTTCGTTCTCATTACCAAGTCTAGAGGGAAGACACCCCCGGACACCTCCTCCCTCCTCCTGGTTCAAGGATTTCAGTTTCCACTTAGTAGGTGGTGGTGAACGTGATACACGTGCTCCAATAGACACGTTTAGATGTGAGCCAGGCACGAGCTGCTCTCCTGTCCAGGATGCCTCACCCTTGTGTCCCTGTTGAGACTGTGCACATACACAGCACTGACTTTCAGAGATGCTGAACCAATGGAGCCGTAAAACCTCAGCTTGTGTTTCAGCCCATATGTAATTTGATTGCCACTGAATATTGCATCATTGAAATATTTCATGGTAGAGAAAGAAAGAATATCCCTTCTCTGACATGAGCAATGTATTCTCAAGAGCTCAAATCTGCTACCTTTGCTTAAGCTAAACAGTGTTATGTTATGCTGTTATGTTTGTTATGTTATGTTATCAAAGGCCAAATAGTGACTTTTTGCCAAACTGGTTTTAGTCCAGCTTTTCTCTACTGGCTTCAGGGAAAGCAATCTGGATTTACCCCGCTGATTTAGAGTTTCAAAGCAATCGTGCCTTCACACTTCCAAAGCCATTACATTTAATCTCATCAATATGAACTGAACACGCAAGCAATGTAGAACACTGAGAAATGAGGGAAGTCTGCCCTGAAAGCCCAGCAGGACCTGCCCTTATCAGCTCAGGACATATAAATCACTTTCTTTTCCAGCTCATTTAACCTTGGCCAGTGACTTTATGCCTCAGTTTGCTCTACTTCCAAAAAATGTATCCAGTTCCTCTCTTGATGCATGACTAAGGCTCTCTTCTATTGCTGACTCTGTCAGCTGGGTAGTATCCCAGCCCCTCCTCATTGTGTAATTCTGCCTCAGTTTAAATATATTATTCCCCCTTTGCTTTCAAATGAGTTATCTCAGAAACAGCACTGGCACCATGAGGTCCCTTTAGCTTTCTGGTTTGTGTGTGCCTTTCCTAGCTGAGCTCTGAGGTTTTGCTCATTTTTATCTTGCTTACACTCCCCACCACCCCGTGTGCAGCTGACACACAGAAGACACAGCCAAGAGGGAAGGAGAGACCCCGTTGTTCCTTGATGTGAAAAGCTCCGAGCTCAGTGGAGTGAGTTGGTGCCAGCACTGAGAGAAGCTGCAGAGCTGCCCACAGCTCAGCCCTGCGGGTCTGTGTGTGCGGTGGGTGCAAGGCACCCGTGGGCTCCTGCAGCTCATACACCTGCTCTGCTTGAGATTTGGGACTGAAATGTGGCAGAGGCTTTGCCACTGCCGTTATGTTTGCTCTTTGGTGGCAGCTGAGAGCTCTGAGCTGGAGCTCAGATGTGCCTGAAGTACACTCGATGGAGCAGCAAGAGGGTGAGCAGCCAGAGAAAGGGTCTGTGACCCTCTGAGACAGGCTGGGCTAGGGGGGACTAACTGCCACCAAACCAGCCAGACTGCTGAGAATCCAATCCGTGGGCTGTGTAGAGATGCTACCTGCACACGAGGTGAGCTGTGTGGTGCTGTCCCAGGTCTCACTCAGGGTCTGTGTGCGAGGGGAGGAGGGCAGAGCTGTGTTCCCTCCGGGTTTGCTGAGCACAGGAAGGGTGAGAGGATGCTGTGAGCAGTACTAATGTGTTTTAACTGGAGCCCAGTGTACCTCGGGGGTGAGTGCACATACTGCAGCACAGTGGGCTGTGCTGAGGAGATGTGCATCATGTAGAGTGCAATTATGCAGATGTGTAGTGTTGCCATAATGTATTGCTGTTCGAGAAGACGTTGTATAAATCTCTGGGTTTGCTGCAAAAAATGTCCATTTTTGCTGTCACTGCCAGCTTGCCAGACTGTTTTGTCATCTGCTCAAAGCTTGTTAGGGCTTGGGAGTGCTGTGCAGGAAAGTCTCTGGGTGAGACGTGTGTTGTGAGTAACAGTCCTGACAACTAGCAGAGGGTGCACGCTGAGGTGTAGCATTAATTTGTATTTGGGAACAGATGCCTTGGCTGTTAGCCAGGGCATGGCCTCAGTGTGTTAGATGCTGGTGAAAAAAAATCCTGCCCCTAAGTAGTCAGTCTCTGCATAGCCACTGCTAACAATACTTAGTATCATCTTAAATACGTGAGTGATTTGAAGGAATAGGTAGAGTACAAATAAAAATGTGCCGGAGGGGAATGCTGTAGTAACATTTTTGCCCTGAACCGAGTGGAACATTTCCAACCAAAGCCTGATTTACATATTTCTATTAGCTGGGGTTTAAGTATTCTTTTTTTTATCCCAACATTTTTAGATAGATAAAAAGAGAATGAAAGAATCTTCTTTTACTTATACGATGGTAAAAATGTTAAGTAAGAATTCCGAAAACACTTTCCTGCTCTGTAGAGTCATGGGAATATAGAAACACCATACTTAAAAATATTCTTTCCTCTTCCTGGCAAGAGTTCTAATTCCAGCAGACCATGACAACCATCTCCTCCTGCTTTGATAGTGCCATGCATGCATGTCCTGCTGTTAGCTGCAGGACAGAGACTTCACACCAGACACAAACAGGCAACACCAGGCAAAGCCGAAATGAGACTCTGTAATAGCTTCGTGTGCTCCTTCCAGGGGAGGAGCTGCTTCCAGTCTTGGACAGTTTGCAGCTGATACCTGCTCGGGATGCCTTTTGAAGCCACGCTGTGTGGCAGGGCTAGAATATGTATGTAATATTAGAATATGTGTGGCTTCTCCAGGGCCGTTTGCAGGTGTAAGCAAGAGCTGACTTGGCAGGGCAGTGATGGCTCCTGTGCCAAGCCCTTGTGATGAGCATCCAAGGGTTAAGCTGCACATTTTTCTCCATCCTCTCCTTTCTGTGTGCAGCAAGATGAAGCTTGCCTCACTGTTTGCTTTTCCAAGTGAAGGTCTCTTCTGGCCGGGCAGCACTCAGGGGCTCACGGGAACCCTGAGATCAGTGCATCAGGGTGATGTACCCTTGCTGGCTGGGAGAAGCTGAGGCTGCTGGGCACTCACACGTGCTCCCTGCAGATATGAAGACATGGTCTCTGCACCTTAGTATCAGCACAGGGAGATGTGGAGATGCCTACAAGAGCTCTGCCCAGAGTTGTACCATTTCTATGAGCTATGGATTTTAACCTTCAGGATTAGAGGCCAGACAAGAAATTAACTCTTTATAATGAGTATCTTGGAACATGTGGAGGGAGAAAAATTTTCCAAGAGCCCACTCACTCTGATTACTGATGAGGAAAGAGTAGTAAAAGTCATATGGCCTTCCCTGACCTCCTTCCCTTCCACGAGGAAGGAGGGGTGAGAGGAGTAAGAACCTTCCTTTGATTCACCAGATCAGTTCATCCTCCCCAGAGAAAAGACAAAGCAATTTCAAAGCTTGTAGCCCTAGTGAGGAAGCTCCTGCATTTTTCCCCAACAGTGAGCTCTGTGTGTCAACACTGATGACAATCCAACAGAGAGCATAGAGAGCAGAGGCTTGACTCATCACCATGGGTGCAGGAGTTGCTCTTTGAACCCACTGCACTCAAGGAAACAGCTTTCCTGGAGAGGTGATTCACCACCAGGGTAGTCCAGGATGCAGTAAGGGACAGCTGTGACCTCCTGCATGGGCTCCATGATTCTTACACAGACATGCTGTGGCTCCTCCCCTGACTGTGGCAGCACTGGAAATGATTCCCTGCATCTGGGAATGAGCTGCACAGTGCAGATCTCTGGGACTTGTCTCCTCACTGTCAGTTCTGAATTACTTAGGCCAAGCCACTAGCTATAGGGTCCCCTTGAAGGGTCTTGGTCAATAAGGGTTTGCAGACAGTTTAATGAGTCTTTCTCAGGGGCCAAAACAGATTGCTTGGGGGTTTCTGGAAAGACCTAATGCTTTTGTTTCCTTCACACTTCGTGGAAATCTGATGTGTGTTTAATCCACCTAGTCCAGGAGCATCACACACTCCAGGGCCCACCTTTGGTCACACAAGGTGATAGCACCAGAAAATTGGTCTATCACTTCTAATCAACAGTTCTGCTACAAATAAGCAAAAAATTTGGGGGGGAATTCTGATAATTCACAGAGATTGGGGGGGAGGGGAGAGTGCAGGTATACCTCAGAGAAAGGAACCAGCCCTGGACAGAGAACTGCAAAAATGAAGGGTCAGACAGAACCAGTGTGGGTGAGGAAACATGGGACAATAGGTGTACCCTGGGACCGAAAAATTCTGAGAATTTGTAGCATGGAAGAGTCAACCTTCAAGTGATGGACAGTACCAGTAGGTGACTTTGAGCTTTAGGCGTCTTCTTCATGAGTTGTGAAGTTTGAAGGATGGGGAAGAAAGGAGGAGCATGTAAGACTAAGGGTGGAAAATCCAGGTGAATGACATAGGGGACATACATCCAGCATGAAGACAGTGAAGAGTATCTGGAGGGCAAATAAATAAGAGATCAGCAAGAGTGACTCTTGAGAGAGTGTAAGGATTAGACAAAACACAAGGACTGTTGAAGGATGCAATCCAGGGGCAGTTTACAAGGCTCTAAGTACACAAAAACATACTTGGCTCCAGAATTTTCTGATCTGGAGGTGGTTGGTGGCTGGGAGAGCACTCGGGGGAAATATTTTATGTGCTTACCCTGTGCTCATACTTTTCCCCAGGCATTTTGCTTTTGCCCACTGTTGGAGACAGGAGCTAGATGGACCTTTGGCCTGGCCCAGTGTGGCTGCTCTTCTGCTCTCGTGCTCTCGTGTTGTGAAAGAGTTGGAGTCCTTGTGGTGAGCCTCGCGTTCCTCGGCGCGAGCCGCAGGACGAGCAGGACGCGCTGTGCTTATCGCGGCGCCGTTGAGAGTCGAGCACAGAAGGATCCTGCTGACATTCCACACTGCTTCACACACGCCACGCTGAACAGATTGTGAGGAGCAGGCTCTGTGTTTCCCCAGAACAACTGGGCTCCTCACCAAGACGATTCTTGCCTAGGTACAGCAATCCGCCGCTGCTCTGTGTGCTGCAGCCAGGCTGCTCCGGCTCCAGGGGACGGGAGGGTGGCAGCAGCAGCTTTCTGTCTGACAGCCTTTGTTCTGCTTTGGTTCAGCATCCAGGCTGTTGGGTTGCTGGGACTGCCTGGAGAGCCTCTCCTGGGCATTCTGCTCACTCCTGTCCCACTGCAGCCCAGCACCCTCCTTGCTTCGGGGTACCCACCACGTGCGTGTGAGGCTGCTCTTGTTCTCCGAGGGGAGGAAGGTGTTGGTGGAGCTCACATGTTGGTGGAGCTCACTGTCTCCCTTTGCTAGCATCCCAGCAGCTGGTGATGGGAGAGGTTTGAGCCTCTTTTCTGGACATTTTGGCTGCCTTGCTCCTCTCCCACTTCTTTGACTTGGTATTCCCAACTCTCTCGTGGTTGCAATTATCTCCATGAGTAGTGCTACCCTGTGTTGCCTATCTGGTCTGGCATTCCCAGGAGGATCTCCATTTTTTCAGGAATACTGTGGCACTTTTAAAAAAGTAAGCATGTCCCAAGGACATGAAGGTACTGTTAGAGTCTCCTGATGGCTGCGCTCACCTTGTCCATTTCTGCTTTTCCTTGTTTATTCGTTCCCATGGTGAGAATGACAATATCTTTTTTTGCACAAGTTTTTTTTCCCCACAATATTTTGCCATTCTCAGGTAGGAAGACAGGGGGAATCTGTAGGTAGCAAGAAGGAGAATATGCTTCCAGAATAAATGAGGGAAGGGTGAGGTGATCAGGGCAATGTTTATACACATACACAGTAAATTTACTGATCAGTGTGTTCAGACATATGCACGTGAACTACATCTATCAACAATATATTTCTTCTATGGTCAATGTTTTCCTCTGCAAAGTCCAGACCCTGCTTAGGGGAGAAACAAGCCTTGCCAATAACTGGATTCAATTTATAAGAAACTAGGTGGAAATAATGATGAGGAAATGAGAAAAATAAGCTTTTGATGAAATAATTAATGGCTAGTTGTGACACAATCTCACAGCAGCAATCCAAGGCTCAGGGAGATCAGAGGAGCTGATTCACTGCCAGACAATGCTTACTATGCAAAGCCAAGTAGCCTCCTGTTTGCAATTTAGAATCATAACCATATACATGAGCTGCAGTTGGTGGTGGCTGTTTGTTTTAGGCTCTGTTCTCCCAAAGAGCAGCAGTCCCTGTGGGGGAGCGGGGCCAGCGGCGCACACAGCTCTGGGGCCACAGGACAGGTCCAGCTCGGGGCAGCCAAGGCCAGGAAACGCGTGTTTCAACATGTGTGAGTTATTCTGCTGCTCACAGATCTGGGGCAAAAAGGCTGAAACCAGTGACCTTAGGTGGGGCAGGAGGGACGTCTGAAGGGTCTGACAAAGGTGCAGAAGGAAAGGCAAACCTTTGGTCAGCAGACCCACTTTGGCTCTTACCAAGTCCTCTCCTTTGGTCAGCAGACCCACTTTGGCTCTTACCAAGTCCTCTCCTTTGGTCAGCAGACTCGCTTTGGCTCTTACCAAGTCCTTGCCCCTGCTGGCAATATTTTTATGAACCCACAAGTGGACAAAGGAGAAAAGCACTTGGCCCAAAATATTTTCTGCAGAGTGCTCAGTTCTGCCCTCAGAGAGGACATTGCTTATGTCAGCCGTGCTGAGCTTGGCGTGAGCCGCTGGCAGTGAGCTGGCCCAGCTGAGGAGTCCTCCCTCGTCCCCACTCACCCCGTTGTCCTTGCACAGCAGCATGGTCAGTGCTGCAGACTGCACTGCTCGGCCCAAAAGCAAACGGGCAGAGGTGCTTCAGGAGGTGCTTCAGCCCAGACATGCTGCAGCTGTAGTGGGGTGTTCAGCCCACGTAGCCGAGCTACAGATAGTCTGAGACCCCATGATCACTGTGACGCAGGCCCAAGGAGGCCACGCCATGTATTTCACAGCACAATCTGCTTCTCTGCCATGCCAGCAGAGCCACAGCAGCACCCTGGGCTCCTGGGCAGGAGCAAGGCTGGCTGTGGGGTGCAGGGTCTCCCTGGTCAGCCTGGGGCTCAGCTCGGTCACTGCTGCTCTGCACACCCACTGCCCCCAGCACGCTGCTGGGGAAGGCACGCTGGGAGAAGTCCACTCCTAATCACTTCCAGAGGTCCTGTTTCCAGCTTGGTCAAGGCACTGCTGAGTCATTTTCATGCAGAATGAGTTACGGCTGTGTTTAAAACCTCTTTATTGCCCTTCAAGTAATCCAGAGCTCAATCTTGGGTTTTTAATGTTGCTCTTCTAAAGGGCAGATTTATATGTAAAACACTTTACACTTTGGTTTCCTCCTAAATAATAAGTAATGTCGTTCTTCTGAGTGCTTTACGACATTAGCTAACTAGTCCTGACAACACCCTGGTTTTCCATATGCACAGCAGAAAGCTTGGAGAGCTTCTTGAGTCTAGTGTTTTCAATTCTCACGGTTTTCTTGTGAGTCCAGGGTGGCTTTTTCTGCAAGTCTCAGCTCCTGGAAGCACACAGTCACGTGACTTTCCCACTTTTCATTTTTTTAACAATTTCTAATTCTTCCAGTTTCAGGGAGCAGTCTGAAAATGTAATCCAAATGCATTGCAAGGCTCAGAAACCAGATGCCAAACAAGAAGCCAAACCGTGTTGCCATTTTTATATCTGAAGTTTTAAGGCAATCCAAGCATGCTCTGGGTCTACACCTGTGTTTTCTGAGTGTGGAAGGCTCAGCAGTAAACAAAGCTTCACATTTATAGGGGCAAAGACAAATAGTCTTCAGAGGTGCTAATGTTCTCCATCTCCCCTCTCTTTCTTGCTTGTTCCTGATTCACATCATGTGCTTTGCTTTCCACATTGTGAGTAGTCACGTTCCTCACAGTGGTAAAGAAAAGCACACAAGCAAATCTTTGCTGGAACAGGGCAAATTCAAAATCAAATCAAAATTTTACAGACAAGTCAGATCAAGGTTTTAAGCTTTCCCATCTGTCACTGTGTGCTCATAGAGTGCAATGTGCAGCAGGCCAGGGGAGAGTTCATGTCTGTCAAGGCTACTGTAACACAACCATTGGTGCTGCTACTAACATGGAATCTGTAATTGTTGATTAGACTTTGTGATTGTGATCATCTGCTGAGAAAGGTGCAGGAGAGCCTGCAGTCAGCTTTTCTTGTGCTGTGGCCCAGCAATCCAGCTACTTCCACACTGTAAAAGGAGCTGGACAACAAAAAGTGATGGGCACACTGATTTTGTCAGATTTTGTGCTTCTTCTACTTCATTACTGGTTTCATGCTGAGCTATTTCATT